>NW_013665613.1:1895600-1906958 GCF_000517525.1 Limulus polyphemus
AAAGAAGTTTAAACTTTGCTGATATACTTTGATAACAGGTTTCTTTAATACCTAGTCAAACATATGGCATCTCATAATGAATTCCTTGCTAGCTGTTTACCTACTTTCATGCACCGTTGAAATGTGAAAATATATTTGTTTTTACTCGATATATTGTAGCTTAACTATGAAATAAATTTATAAATGCATTTATAAGGCTTAAACAATCACCTGACACATCAGATGATCATTCTGTTATACCTATGAAACTATGCGAAGTGTTATAAGAGTGACTTCATTACATGGTAACTTTGTGTAATAAAAACTTTATGAGTCTGATGAGAAAATAATATAAGCGGTGAAGCAAAATGATATTACATTTCAAAATAAGTTGATACTTTTACAAGGAGATGTATTTTCTTCTAACAACTTGATATATCATCAAGAATAGGAACATAGTCTTAATATCTGGCATCTCGAGGGATACAGAAAACAAATGTTGATGCCAGATTAGACCCTCATCATGTCTGGGTGGGCTTCCAGGTGAGTTTTTGGCCACCTTGGTACCCTCTTTGTAGGAGGGATACTCAATATAAATAAGGACATCCGCGCGCCAGCCTGAGTTTGCCTGTCTTGCTAGCTTCAGAATTGTGGGAGTTGTCAGCTGAATATACCTACAAAGCTACAATCTGAATTAATATAGGTTAATCTTATATTATTGTAAGATTTTTATTACTTGATGAACTGGAACATAGCGGGTAGTTTTTTGTTGAATTTTTCTGCAAAGCTATTTGAGGACTATCTACACTAGCTTTCCCTCATTTTGAATTAATAGACTAGAGGAAAGGCAGCTAGTCAACATCACATACCTCTTGGGCTACTCTAAACCACAGAATACTGGGATTGATCTTCACGTAATAACGTCCCCATGACTGAAAGGGAGAGCAAATTTGGCAACGGGTTTCAATCCCATGACCTGCAGATTGCGAGTTGAGAGTTATAATCACTAGGCCATACCAGGCCCAGCAGCTAAATAACTTGGGAAAGACTGAATACTATTTAAATGGTGTGTTCAAGTGTTAGATTGTTTAGATTTGTTTATATTATAGTTATTGTCTTCTAGTTTTGGATATTTTTCTATTTGAAAGCTAACTATTGTTGGTTTGAGCTAGTTTGTTTTGTTTAATGTAAATATAAAACAATTTGTCAGTGAAGATTTTATTGCCCATTTATGACATGATTTTTACTTGACAATGTAATTACGTTCCACGAGAGTGTTCCATTTAGATTGTACATAATTATGGTTCATCGCCACATTGACTTTTTAAGACAGTGGGCGCTTTGTGCTTTATTAGGGAGATTCATGACATTATAGGGTTTCTCAATCCAAACTCTAATTTAATAAGAGTAGGGGTAACTGGAAACTTTTTTTGTTTTAATCTAAAGTATAAAATACCAGAGATTAAATTTTGGTTAGTTTAACGTTTAAAGATATGTAAAACTGGGTTTTGGTCTTAAAGCCAAGTCTAGAGGTTTGTCACTTAAGAGATAGGTTAAATTATGTTTAGTGTTTTGGTTTGTCTAGCAAACATAAGTAAACATTCTTATTTGAAAGATCAAGTGTAATCTATTCTTATTTTTTATAAACTTTTTACTTTAAATAACAATACAATTAATATACATATAATTTTATAAACTTTTTTTTATAACGTGATGTCCGTTTTTAGTAATCTTGCACATTACCACTTGCCTTTTAGAATTGTGGCAATACCATATCACTAATAGAAAACCTTATAAGTCTTTTATGCACGCGACCAATCTTAAACTCTTCAGATGTTTTTCAAGGTAAGTTATTTTGTTGTACTACTTTCAATAATTTAAAGGTGTTTGTTAATTGCTGATTATTTGATTTCCAGAGAGTGTGTTAGGAGAGAGGGGATTATGATTTACAACAACTACAGTTTAATCTACCTCACAGAGAAATCCAGAGTCATCCTGGTCATAAACGTCACTACACTAAAACACACCTTACTAATTCTCCTGAAGAAGAATATTTAACTATTCGATAGCGCACACAAGTTTTGGGTCTCGGTTTGAAAATATTACTAATTTTTTTCTCATTTTAGTCGTATTCTCAGGTTTAAAATGAAATGGTTTCACAGTTACATTATATTACAATTTCACGTTCAGTTTGTTCCATTTTCAAGTTCACTATGAGGTAATAGTTTTCACTTGTTGTTGTGAATTATTGTATTTGAGATTATTTCGTTTCCATATTTGACGTCATCAACATACAGCCAACTCGCTCACTAGCCAATTCCTTAGCCCCCTGGCTACTTGCGTAGGCTTTTATTACTTGTACTTCAGCTAAATGTCTAGTTAATGTTCAGGAATACTGCCAGTAATCAAATTTAGGAGAATCTAAAAAAAATCTTATTTGGATATATGTTTGAAATACTTCTAAAGAAAATTTTCCCAAAGTTACTGAGAGCACTGAATAAAATATAGAATTATAGAACCACTTTCAAAATAATATATCGATTTCTTGTTAATACATTATCATGCCCAAGAGTCAAACAACATATTAGATTTATAATTTAATGTTTTATTGAATGGAAAAAAAAATATTGTTATATTATTATCTCTAATATCAAAGAAATTTTAAGGGATAATACAGATTTTGCTTCACTGTGCAATAACTCGTTCAACAAATCCATTTTTAAATAATAACTTATATCAAGGAATGAAAGCACATTAATATGTCCTTGTATTGAGAACAAAGTACTTTTTCACTTTATTATTAACTCTGGAGTTAAGATTCCAACACGTATCAAAGTTTATGGAATCTTAACTCCAGAGTTTCTCCATATTTACAAAACTGTTTTAGGACACAGGAATTGATACAAAATAAAATTACCTGCGGTGTAATAAAACTAGGCTCCTCAAATATTTTAGCTGTTACTGATGAAAACTATGAAGCAGAGAAAAATGGAGAGTAGTCAGAATAGCTCTTTGTCTTGTTTAATTGCGTAAGTACATTTAATCATTAATTAACCAATCAGGTGTTAACAATCATATCTAATCTACGGGTACTCCAAGCATATTCTTTAACTTGGGAATGTTAATCATTTGAAGCAATCAGAAAGGTACAATAAGTATAAAAACTTTGTAGACTACGGAAATCTACAATCTTCTCTGGGCAGTCTAATTTATACTACAAACTACGTCTTCCCTTTAATTTAGTTTTAGTTATTTATTTCTTCAGACAAGTAAAGAAAGGCAGCGCCAATAAAAATATGCAAATATCTAATGTACTGCCAACTTCGAGTATTAAAATCGAAGAATATCTAGGTATTTCAGATATTTCAATAAAACGCCAGCATATTGTCATTTAGTGATATAAAGAAAAGGTATACACCTGTAATCAACATAATACTGAACAAGCATTACGTATCATACATAATACATGCTAAAACACAATAGCCCAATAATTAATAACTTAACAAAACTAGCTAAAATGTTCTCTTAGTCCTTTATGTAATAATAATAATAATACATCTTTTTACATAATTAATAGCCTTTGGCTTGATTCTTTATAACTTCAAGTAATCTTTAAGTTTATTTGATATTTCAGCATTATCACACTTATATATTAATGCAAAAACTTATTTTTTGGTGAATTCGCAGATCTCTAGTAAACTTGAGAATGTCGTTACTGAAAATACTACTTTTGGAAAGTCTACACTGTTTGTATTATCAGGATATATACATGACTTTATATTCACATTTTACACCTAAGTTTCAAATTTATAACAATCATTCTCTTTTAATATCTGGCTATAAACTAACAAAACTTTAAGATTTCATTATCTGCTGTTGGGCGTGACTCAAAATTACAGTAAAGGTAATATATATAGAGAGTTATAATCATCACTACCTTCAAACCAAATACATTCTTTCGGAACAGAGGATTGGCAATATGTTTATAATTTCAGACAAATCCCTATTTTCTCACCGTGTATTATTCTTACAAGTTTTATTATTCTGATCACGTTGTTTAACAGACAAAAATGTCCTATGGGCTTTTGTTCTACGACTTCAGCAGATCGATCGAAGACACATAGACAGGGATCACAAATATAGTTTTTACTCGCATCTTACCTTACAGCTAAAAATATCGATAGCAGCGAAAGTATCCAAAGAATAATAATTCAATACAATGTAATTATATTAGATTTTCGTTTTCATGTGTATTTGTTTATTTTTAAGTTAAGCACAAAAATACACAAGGGGCTATCTGTGCTCTGCCGACCTCGGGTATCGAAACCCGGTTTCTAGCGTTGTAAGTCCTCAGACATGCCAATGTGCCACTGAGGGGCCGCTTCCACGTGAATTGAATAAGGACTTCTATTCATCTTGTTATGATAACATTGTCCTGACATGTCCAGGTGGTTAGGGCTCTCTACTCGTAATCTGTGAGTCGCGGGATTGAACCCCGCCGCTGAAAATGCTCTCACCCTTTCATCCGTGAGGCGTTATGGTGAGACGATCAATCACATTATTCGTTGGTAACGAGTAGCCCAAGAGTTAACTTGCTGTCTTCCCTCTAATGTATCACTTCAAAATTAGTGCAGATAACTTTCGAGAAGTTTTGTATGAAACTGAACAAGAACAACAACGATTACATTAGTTCATAAATTAGTTTTTGTTCTGGTATACAGTTAGCTTACTTTTTATCAAAGCTTGATAATTATTTATATCTATTTGAAATTTTTAAGATAAGTCTTCCACGTTGTAGATTTTTCCCAAATATTTAAGGTTTTTGGCGTAGTCATAGCATTTTTTTTTAACTCTAAAGAGCTTAGTTTTTCAATAAACATATCATCTGTATATAAGATCATTCTTCGCGCAAAGTTTCGGTGCTGTGAATTGTAAATATGCATATAATATCAATAAAGATTTTTAACTTATTATACATTAAGTTATAAATTAACGTACATAAAATATAATAAGGTTGCAGTATAAAATAAATCTGATCTATAACCTTGCTCACATTAAAATAAACAGACATTTGGAAGATTAAATGTTACATTAAAAATTCCATTGTAAGATGGGCAGCAAAGTTATCACAATTTATTTCGAACTAGATGGTGTATATGCGTAGTTTTTATTTTAGATTTAGAAATTATAAATACTTCAATATCTTCATTAATATTACTTTAATCCTTTCAGTGTCTTAGAGACACATGGGGAGGTTGCTTGACTCTGGTTTTCCTTGGCATAATCAGTCTAATCTTTACACATATATATCTCATGGCCAGGATGCCAATCTATGTTAGATTAACCCCACGTAGAGAGGCGTAAGCTAATATTTAGTACTTTGGACTGTGTATAGTAATCGAGAGGTTGCGAGTTCGAAGTTCACTCGTGTTTAGACTTACTAACCTCTAAAACGTAGTTTACTCAAAATTTGTTTCAGTCTATACAGCTATAAATTAAGCACCAGATAATAGCTCGGTATTAACAGTACTATAATTTAAACCTGACTATACACTACATTTTGTAAAACAAGGCCTTCTTTAGGCAAAAATATATTTGTGTCCCTAAGGCTGGTATCGCTTAGTAATACTTTAAAATAGTTATATTTATACTCATATTTTGTTATTTAATTATTATTGATTGTAGATGAGTATTTTGCTGAAAAACAGCACAGAAAAAAGCTTTGAGGGGGGTATGTGATAAAAATATGTGCGATCTTGCAATTAGAAACTTGCTATTTTTCATTGTTTAGGGTACATGTTATCGTGAAAGTAAACATTTCCGTAATTAACTTTTCCTACAGGAAAAGTTTGCAAATGGACATATTATGTATTCAGTTATTACTTCCTTAAATCTGTCTATCTATCTATTTATCTATATATATATATATATATATAATAAATGTATCCTCTATTTTTTTAGTTCTTTCGCATCTACTCCAGTTCATAATTTTTAGAATACGTTCTTGAAACATACTTGTTTCTTTAACAAAACTAATACTTTTTCAGATTCGAGTTTTTGTTTTATACGGAAACAAAATACTAACATTAGTCATGTCCCATAGTTATAATGTATTTGTGCAAATTTTGTTTTTCTTTGCGAAAAGGTACCTCTTTCTTTGACCAAAACTCATTCACTTCCAGAATAGAATTGTCCTTATGCTCGCTAAAATAGATTCTAACGTTAGTAATGGTTGATTATTAAATGAATTTTGGACAATTTTTGACTAAAACGAGTTTGTAAGTAGTCATTTGTCCCTGGGAGACATTACTGCGTTAATAATATTTTTCAACTTTTCAACTCCTTTCGTGTTTCATTTCATTTACGTAAAGAAAACAAAATCAACATCAAGTGTAAATGCTTAATTTGTAAGTGTTAATAATTATACTGTAAGTTTTCGAATTCATAAAACAATATTAGATAAAACTTAATATTCTCAAACCCTTGGAGTATTGCATATATGTCTTGCATTTTGCTTACAAGTTCTCTATTATATACACACAATATCTCCAAAGTAAGTTTACTGTAATAAAATCACTTAACTTTTATGAAGTTTTTATTTTTATTTTGGTGTCTTGATAAAGATGGGACATGCTTATATCGAAACTCTTTGTTCAATAGTATATAAATATACTGTTATGCTCAAATGTTTATAAATATGTTGCTGTCATATCTGTTGTCCTTCTGTATTTCCTGATCAACTAGGAATTCTACCCAATGAATCTATAAACATAAACCGGTATGATACCTTTTAATAAAAGGTTGTGATGGACTTAAGAATTTCTATATTTTCTTCTAAATACTATTTTTATTTTCTAGTAAATACCATTCCCAACGAAACCGGTTTTTGATATGAATAAAACACGTTTCCTTAACAGTTACTTCGTTAAAAGATTCGATAATACCTTCAATCAAAATCGATAGTTTTGAAGATATTTATTTATTAGCCAATCATCTGTCGATGTGTAGTAATTTACTAGATACATGTAGATCGTCGGATATAAAACAAAAGTAACATTAGGTGTATGATAAAAATCACACAGAAACATTATATTAGGATTTATAATTAATGTAAATATAGATCTGAGTGAATGTACCATATAAAAGTGCATTTTAATGTAAAGAAAGGAGGAAAAAACGAGACTTAACTGAAACGTATTTTAGAACCATTCATATCTAAATAAAACCGGATTATTAAAAATTACGTTATTTAGACAAGCTCTTTCGTTTACTTCTTTATATAAATTAATTATTATTACTATAAAAACAGCATACCTCTTTTGGCTTTTCTGCTACTCATAGTTGTCCTAGAACATTTAAAGTTATGAGTTTTTAAACAGAATAAATAATACTGATTCCGAATTTCCAATGCGATGAAGTTGTCAATGTGAAACTCGGTTTTGAGGCTTTTAACTTGATAAACATTCTACATCTTTCATGAAATCCTGTTTAATGCATGCCATATTTATTTACTTATTTTTTCCAGTTCTTTAGTTTGAAGTATTGTGCCTATGAATGTGGAATAGGAAGCAAAAATTGAGATCGGAAATTGTAATAACTCGTTTTGGGATTATATGTTTAAGGTATTTTAAATTAATAATTTAGGTTAAAATAACTAAATCAAACAAAAATGTATTTTAATCAGAGAGTATGTACTTATAATATTCCAAGAGTAAAGAACCTAGAAAACTGAAATTTTGCACTCCTACTAAGTGGATTCTGGGGGGTGTGCACCTGCGTATTATTACTTATCCACATACGTGTGCGCATATTTTTAATGAGGCAAGCTAGCAAAAAACCACATAGAAAAGAAGTGGTTCCTAAAATTACAAAATACTAAGTAGACCCTGAGTGTGTGCACGTGGATATTATTATTTATCCAATTGCATGTGGATCTTTTATGAGGCAAGCTAGCGAAAACCCCTAGAAAAGAAGTGTGACTGCCATAGCTCCAAAAGGGAGGAGCCTAGAAACCCTTAAATTTTGCACACATACTAAGTGGAACCTGACGGTGTGCACCTAGGTATTACTTATCTTATCCATGTGTGTGTGCGCATGCGCGTGCGCATCTTATTAATGAGGCAAGCTAACGTAAAAACACATAGAAAAGTAGTGTTTCCGTACATTACAAAATACTAGTGGACCCTGAGGATGTGCACCTAGGTGTTATTACTTATCTTATCCACGTGTGCGCACGTGCGCATCTTTTTAAAGAGGCAAGCTAGCGAAAATCCACATGTTTCTATGTTTCTGTGAAATAAAAATGTTTAAAATATTCTTAACTGTTCTTCTATGCTAAAATAGGTTCAGAATACATACACTGACATAGTCATCTAGAATATATCAACCTAATAACCCGAGCGTAGCCGGGTATTTTGCTTGTTTTAAATAAATGTGTCGTAGTATTATATTTTCTGCTTTTTTGTCCTTAATATGTATCACAATTTTTCTATAAACACTTGTGGTTTCTTTTTAGCTTAATAATTTTTATTCCTTTTAGCAAATAATTTTCACTCATTACAGCACTAGACCTTTAATATGTTATTCTATGAAATTTTTTAGACTGAGAAATGCGTAATACAATTAACTGTACATACTTTCTTAGACTAGTTAGCAATGCTGATTTTTAAATACCACTAAAACTAAATTATTATATATTCTTCATCTACAGTTACATAAGTATACTAGCGAAAGTACACGGATTCGCTCTGGACATTTCACATCTACGAGTATATTTGATATCACAAATTTCTTTTACATTTTATCAGAATCTATTGCAGTGCTTCAGGATAGACAATATTGGTTGTTTTCCCATCTGCTGCCAAGATTAAAAGGTTCTTAGTATCGATATAAAGCTGGCCATGTGAAAAGTATGGGTTTTGTAGGTTGAGACCAACAATCTTGAGTACTTGCCCCTCTATCTTGTATCAAATAAAAATATGAATTATTTAATGCAATGATAAAGATCTTTGAGAATATATAGTTCTTAATTTGCTGTATTTTCTTTACGGCTTTTTTATGTTTCTCGAAAATATGAATATTTAAAATATTTTTGACTGTTCGTCTATGCTACGATAGGTTCAGAATACACACTCTGACATACTCATCTAGAATATACCAACCTAATATCCCGAGCGAAGCGGAGGACTTTTGATAGTTTTTAATATAGGGAACTACTTCTTTTCTATGTGGTCCCCCCACTGGGTCAGTGGTAAGTCTACAGATCTACAACGGTAAAATCAGGGGATAGATTCTCCTCGGTGAACACAGCATAGCCCAATGTGGCTTTGTTATAAGAAAAACACACTTTTCTATGTGGTTTTTTTTGCTAGCTTGCCTCGTTAACAAAATGCACATGCGCATGCGCGCACGCACGTGAATAAGATAAGTAATAATACCCAGGTGCGCACCTTTGGGTTACACTTAGTATGGGTGCAAAACTTCAGGTTTCTAGGTCCTTTCCTCTTGGAGCTATAGTGGACACACATACACAGTGACGCATGTGCGCTAGCGCGCACACACATGCGTCTCTGTCTGTCATCTGTGATTTATATTTAAATAGTAAGGAACCACTTCTTTTCTATGTGATTTTTCGCTAAATTGTCTCATTAAAAAGATGCGTATGTACGCATGCACCTGGATAAGATAAGTAATAATATCAACGAGCATTTAATATGGGTTCAAAATTTGAGGGTTCTAGGTTCTTTCCTCTTATAGCTATGGCAGTCACATTTCTTTTCTATATGGTTTTTCGCATAAAAAGATGTGCGCACGCACGTAGAATAGTAATAATACACAGTTGCACACCCTCAGGGTCCACTTAATATGGGTGCAAAATTTTAGGTCTCTAGGTTTTTCCTCTTAAAGCTATGGCGGTCACACACACACAGACAAACAGACACGCCTTTTTGTTATTAATGATGATCCAGTGAATGATAATAAAATTGAGTACGAATGCTAAATTTATTGTTGAAATATATCGAAATAACAACATAAGCACAACTGAATTGATAACAACAACAATAACAAAGACCAACTCTTTTGGCATTTATGAAAAACGAAAGAGATCAAAAAGTGCACTTTTGACTACAGCTGCTTATATATGAGGCAAATACTGTATTTAAACGGTAACTAGATTGGCTACAGAAGTAGCTGTTTAATGTTGTTTGTCATAAGTGGTGTAATCCTTTTTCATTGTCAAACTTTGCTTTCCTTCGAACACATTGATTGCTAATATCTTGATACAACCATATGAAAATGATTCTCTGCATGTATACCGTACCTGTAAAAAAAAAGCAGTACCCTTTGTTAATAAACTTAGCATAGAATTATGAAATATTGTTTCAAATGTTCTGTATTACTTTACGCAATTCAAACAAATATTCTTGCCATGTAAGCCCATACAACTTTAATAATATACATACTGGGAATTTGTGCAGGTCAAACCATAGTTGCAAGTTTCATAATGGCTTCTTTCTTTTTCACTTCAAGCTTTGTTTCACCAGATGTGCTGCATGCCTGGGATCACTGTCTTGTTGGGGATGATTCTCTGCTCAGTATGTTTTGTTTTTGAGAGAGAGACATAATTAATAAGAATTTGAATATACCTGTCAGCAGTTAGAGTACCATCAATTATTGTAGACTTCCGACAACAGTGGCTAAGATATAGTGGACACTGGTATTTGTTTCTCCAGCATGCTTCACTGTCGATGTTCTACTTTTATATTAATTTGTTCTTTGTCGTCGAAGAAATTGCCATTAATTTTGATTGATGCAAAACAGTTTAAATTTGGATTTATCTGTAAAGATAACCCTTCCCCAGCTTTCCTCATCACATTGTTTGAAGTTTCACACCCATTACAGCTTTTTTGATTTGGTTATATCTCATAAGCAGTTTTTTCGAGCAGTATTTTAGTTATCTAACTTCACTCTTTATAAGGCTAGGTGTGGTGTAATAGTTAGGTTGCTCGTACTATGAATTCAAAGATTAATGATGAGGATGACCCATTTCTGCATAAGAGTTAACAATGGGTGCTGTTGACTAGCGTCCTTCAGTTTAGCTTCTAAATTCAAATTTAGAAACAGATGTGTGCAAATAGCCTTTGTGTAAATTTTCGTTCAAAATTCTGAAAATTCCATCTGGTCATTATTTCACCAGTTAAAATTTGTTTTGAAAAAAGAAACATAAGAAGTTTATATAGGTCGTAACGAAAAGGTTTATATATATATATATATTGGTGTACTTTGGTGACAGATTTTCTTGTAGGCAGATTTTGTTAAACAAGACCGATGTTTGTAGGTTTACTTTCTTCTTAGAATTCTTCTCAAGAAGTCGATAAG
>NW_013665613.1:1907474-1991418 GCF_000517525.1 Limulus polyphemus
CTTATCGACTTCTTGAGAAGAATTCTAAGAAGAAAGTAAACCTACAAACATCGGTCTTGTTTAACAAAATCCGCCATATATATATATATATATTCAAACTTTCTGCTTGAATAAAAATAGTAGAATATTCTTACAGTGTTCTTTGTCTACCAGTGACAGATAATGACAGAGTGCGGTAGAGTTCTTAAGAAAACAGTTAATGCTTGTAGCAGACGATATCCATAAAGTGTGGTAATATACTTTCCAGTGCCCGAGCCTAGTAATGAACACTTATTTGTGAGTGAGAAGAAAAAATATTACTCGAAGATGCAGTTGCAAGAAATGATTTCTTTGGACGGTTTTCCTCTTAATGGGTTATGTCAGCTGTATCTGACAAAGAATCTTGACATTCATGACTTTACTGACATGTGCTAGCAACAAAAACAACTGAAATAATTAACTGTGAAGATATGTAGACAATGAAAATAATAAAGCACACTTATTTAGCAGACGGGTAGGTTGTAGTATCACTCGTTACCTCAATAGCTTTTCAAACTATTTCAAAAAGTTTATGCATTTTTCAAAAATAATTACAATAAAACGAATAGGATATTATAAAATAAAATGTTTCTTAAAAATTACTGAAGTAAATTAGCTGAAATTTGATAATATATTTAATCTTTAGAATTAAAACCTTTCCATGCCACACAATTTATCACAGAATATACAATAGTTTTATATTGATAAATTAGCTATCAAGTTACAAGAAATTAATTTCTGTGGAATTGTGAAAATTTCAAATTTTTATTATACTATTGTTATCATCACCGAAAGGTTCTCAGTTCAAAGGCTAGCCTGGCATGGCCTAGTGGTTAGAGCATTCGTCTTGCACTCTGAAGGTCACGCGTTCGAATCCCAATCATCAAACATGCTCGCCTTTCAACCGTTGGGATGGAGAGTATAATGTGACGGTCAACCCAATGTTCGTTGGTAAAAATGTGTAACCCAAGAGATGACGATGAGTGGTGTTGACTAGTCTCCTTCCTTCTAGTCTATTACTGCTAAATTAGAGACGGCTAGTGTAGACAGACCTCTTGTAGCTTTGCGCGAAATTCAACAAACCAAAGAATGAGTTCAAAGGAGCGTCTTTTGTCGCATCCCAACCTAACGATCTAGCGAAGGTAATAATGGTTGGATCTGGCGAAGGGTTATGTTTTGTGCAGTGTTACTTAGTTACTGTGAGACATAAACAACACTTCTTAAACTTGTTTAAAATTATTTGAAATATTCAACATTTTTGTTTCGCTATATATATATATAATATTCAAAGAGAAGTGGAAAGACTGAGTACAAACGACAATCCAGTTAAAAATCTGTTGATCGAACAGCTTTAACAGAATTCGTGTATGTCAGTTCACAAATCTCTGTCTTAAACCTTTTATCGAAACTGTATAAAATATCATGTTGACTGATGATTAGATAATTGTTTTTGATAAATATTTGTCAGATATCATGCTCTGTGTCTCTTTGTTTATGTTTCATCTTGTGAAAACCAGAAATGATTATTTACAAAATATCTGACTTTCTCAGTTAAAATTAACCGAGGCTATTTAAATTTTGGAAACAATTCTATAATGTAAGATGATATTTCTGAATGTTGACCACTACATATGTATTTCATATTTTCTACTGCGAGTTATTCGAGTCATCGGAACAAAGCTATTTTTTACGTCTGAAACTCACGATTTAATTGCATATAAAAAACAATACACGTGAAAATTATTTGCGCATTTGTTACTTGAATCTTTGATTCAGTACACCTTTATAAGATTTTCTGGTTTTGTATGATAATTATCACATACAACATAGAAATGCCATCGTTTTATTTAGATTTTATATGAAATTTTTGGGTTAATAATTGTTCACACTTAACATAAAGAATTATACAGAAATAGTTGGGTTATATATATATATATATCTAATTAAGTTTCTTTCTTTTTGGTGGCTCAGCATAAGTCTGAGAGATTATAACTTTAAAAAATTGGGTTTAAATACCTGAATTGGGTAGAACACAGATAATCCACAGTGTACTTTTATGCCACTCCAGGTATCAAAGTCCGATTTTTAGCGTGATAAGCCCACAGATTTACCGTTGAGAAATCGGAGTGCTGAAAATAACAAACGATAAGCTTACACAAGCGGCACGTTCCAATTTCACACTCTTAACATTCATACTCAAATTATTTGAGCTTCATAAAAACTCAAACAAGGACACTCTGTAAAATCAACAGTTATAAATATAGGTTCGTATAGTCACGAATTAGCAGATATTTGGCCTTGAGTTTCTTTAATTCAAACAATAATTATACACTTAAATACATTGTTTTCTTAGGTAATAATACACAACCATGTACAGCAAAGTAAAGTATGAAGTCTTTAAAGTATATTTCCTCACTTATAAAACCAAACTACAAAGCATTTTGCTCCAGATTTCAAAAGCTGTATATAAAACATATACTGTCGCTGCTGAATGTTTACGAGGTTATTTTGAAATGTGTTAATTTTGATTAGTATCAATTAGAAATAACCGAAGTTCGAGAATGTAGTTAAAAAGAGCCATTAAGAGACGAAACCGGGTGTACAACTTAAAACACATTCCTTTAACAAACACTTAACACTATGAGTCATAAAGTTGAAAAACTTTGGGTATTATCATAAGAAAATTGAACTACAATAACAAGCAACTAGCTGAAAGTACATCATATAAACATCGACAATTAAAACTTAATAATATCAAAACTGTTAATACGTATATAATGCGATAGTTGTAGATCAATAGAAAACAAATACCCAGAGTTAAATCCTGTAAATCACACCACAAAAGAGTAGTTGTAGAAGCTCAACATCAGTGAAACCTCTGAATTCAAAGAAAAATTTCCCTATTCTCGTTAGAAAAAAGGAAGGAAGAGATAAAGGAGTAAGTCGAAAAAACAGTATAGAAAACATACACATTTTAGATATCGGACAGCATTCTGGTAGTAACAGATCTTCTTACCGTGACTAATAAAGGAAGAACAGTTTAGAATATTTATCTAAATAGCATATTATTGATCCTAGACTGTTTTTTTTCTGTGACCAAACTGATCTAAAAAGTCATGCTTTAAATCTTGAACCTGTTATCTCCATCTAAACATATGGCCAGGAGGTTAGGGCACTTGACTCGCAATTTGAGGGTCACTGGTTCGAATCCCAGTCACATCCAAACATGCTTGCCCTTTCAGCCGTACGGGTGCTATAAGTGACCGTCAATTCTACTATTCGTTGATAAAAGAGTAGCCCAAGAGTTGGTGGTGGGTGGTTATGACTAGCTGCCTTCCCTCTGGTCTTTTACTGCTACATTAGAGACGGCTAGCGCAGATAGCCCTCGTGTAGCTTTGTGCGAAAACCAAACCAAACCACTTGTCCTAGAAGTAGAAAGTACAACTAAATGTACTATTCATTTGACGGTTACGTCACATTCACGTGATTTTGCAAAACAAGCACACAATATTATCTCACGAGAACAACATAAACACTAGAAAAAACTACCTGAAATTAAAGCAAAATCACAATTCTGGGAAACAACATGAAACTGAACAGAAATTAAGAGACTAATCACACAAGAAAGTATTTTAATCCAAGCTTCGTAATAAAGACAGAATGGTCTGAATGTGAGATATGCGCATATACTAACAACCACTCTAAGACTAACTTGCTCTAACCAATCATCATACGTAACTTTGTAAACATTATTAAAAGAAATGAACCAATAATAAAGGGAATAAACATTTTTATGTCGAATCAAAACATTAGCATACACAAATTCATGCAAAAATGTCTTTGTTCCTTTGCATTTCACGTGTTTAAAGCTTTAACAATAGAATACAATAGTAACACCTAGAAGCATAATGAAAAACATTGTTGAGTTTCAGCTCCGATAGTATGTAAGTCAGGTAGGCATTCATAATTATAAATTTAAAATCAGTATAAAAGCGAAATCAAATAAAAGTAAACTATTTGAAACTATATTAATTACACTTTATAGGTAATAAATAACCAATACCAATCGTAAATAATACTATCAAGGTACTTTGGTTTCATTTGAGCAGAGAAGATGACAGTGGTTTTCATGGCAATAACGTTGCTGATATCGAAGAGCTGATATTTGAAGATCGTGCACCTTTGCAATAGCCATGCAGGTAAGTTCCATTATAAAAGGCTCGTCGTAATCCGGTTGTGTCCAAAGCATATTACTCCTTTGTGGTGCTTTCTGTAATCCATTTAGTGTGCGAGGTGACAATTATCCAGTACACGTATCAATAGTCCGATCACACAGAAATCCATAGGAACTGCACCTAATGACTTGACTGATATTTGCCACTGACTTTCGTGTTCGCGAACTGAAACATGCTGTATGACGCCACACATTCCTTACCATAGTTGGGGTACAACTTGTTGAAGGCCTCTTTCTAGATGGTCCTGGTGCATCAAGTTAATCCACATTCTTTTATTTACTAATGTTATTAAGTGCTAGGAATATATCCCTTCTTAGAAATTCTAAATCACCTGATCTAATACATCTTTGTGATCTGGGTATGTGAATATTTTGTGTCGGAAAGGACTGTCACATACTTCTCTCAAAAGCAATCAATTTTTGGTGGCATCACACTACTTAATACCAAACAATGTCAAAATGTACTCCTGATTCATTCTATTCCACTATTAATTTATATAGACATAATCTTCATGTGACTTGTTGATTTGATATCCAAAACCAATTTAATACCACCCGTTTCTCAAACTGGGTAAGCTCATGTTTGTCAGAAAAAAAATCACTTATTGCAAAATTAGATATTTTCAGTTTCATTTCTTGAGCACTATTGCTGGCCAAAAAGGACGACGATTTAACCTATTTTTAACTTCAGTGGGCCGCTGGCTGCTCCAAATCAATTGATCAAAATTGTTGACGACTGCTTTAACGATTGCCGAAAAAACTGCAATTCTAGTTCAAAATGGAACCTTTATCTTGCAAATATAAAAGGCCGAGATGTACAAAATGCTTAGCATGCTCTCGTTTAGGTTTTGAATGTGATGGATTATCAAATTTTGCTAAATTCAGTTGGAGACGTGGAGGAGAGCAGCTAAAATGTGTATTGGCAGTACGAATAATACATCAAGCTATAGAAGTAATAAACCAAAACCAAATTACAATAAAAACATTGTGAATTTCAATGATGAAGTTGTACATGATGAAAATAGCAATATGAATTGTATTGATAATGACGTCTTGGCCTTAGCTAAAGATAGTGATGATGGAGATGATATTGACAAAGGAATTGAGTACGTCATAAAATAATGAAAAAGTGTATATAACAGAGATGTTTTCAGAATAAATGTTTCTTTGTCAGAAATTTACCAAGTCGAAAATTAATTCTATTGATGAAGCAAATCGTATAATTATCTTAAGTATTTCAATACTGAAGAAAATATGCTCTATTATCTCATCCAATAATAGAGACCAATTAGAGGAAAACAAACTATGAAATATAGCAGACAAACCAAAGAAATCATATCAATTAACAAGTTAAAGAAAAATATCATTGAAGTCCAATCACAACTTTCGCTTCATTCTAACCAGTGAATGGTGTTACGAGCTCCATTGTATGCTTCATTACAAAATGATGAGGTTTCCCGTTTCTGTAAAATTGATATCAAAACCGAATAGACTATCTGATGTTTTAGCTTGATACAATATTTGGTAAACGTACTCCGAATAAGACTGTTTACAATATCAATATTAATTATCTAACATTCCTAATATATCGCTAATATTCGTTGATACTTCGATCTTTATGTAGCCATATCTTCATTTATACTCAATATTTTGATCTAAAAATACCTTGGCATCCTTATCATAAGTACTTTCGCTAAGTATCATTTCCGCAATTCAATTCCAAGATCGAGTTTTTACAAAATATTACTCAATTTTCTCATACAACAGATGTTAATATAACGTTTTCAATCCTGTATATCACTGTTAGTTCAGAATAACACAAAGAAGAAATTGGTTATATTCGAAGTTCTACACATCTATCTAAATCACTGCTATTTTGACTGGTATATTTTATCTGAAATAAAACCAACTGCTATAAGTTTCCAAAATATATATTTTTATTAGGAATGACTATCAATATTCAATAAAAGCACCAAAAAAGCATTTTATTAAAAAAAACTTTTCAACGTCTAAAATAACAACTTTAAACCAGTTGAGAAACGCATTTAAATCAGTTAAAAGAGAATGAAACTGTTTAGGCAATTTTTCATTTATCTCTTAATTAAATGATATCCCAACAAATGAATCTCTCACATCTTACCACTAAAAGATATTTATGAAATGCGTTATTCTGTACATTTACAAACATAATTTAACAAACTGATTGCTGGAAAATCATATGGCCATAACACTACGAAAAAACAAACAAACTAAAATACAAGTTAAAAAACATGACTTGCAAATAATCACATTTCACCTCAAGGCCAATTGATGGGTTACAATAACATAGATTAGAATCACCTTAAATTCCCCTTTTGCTTTACTTGAGGTGCACATTTTGTCTTTCATAACCATGACATATATATATATATATATATATATATTAAACAAAATATAACAATTCTGATACACACAATCTAAGTGTTAAACTTAAAGTAACATAAAACGCAATAAAAACCAACCTTCAGAGAGTTTGGATATAGTTTATTCTTGAAGATAGGCTCAATCATGGTTTTAAACATTAATTCTGTTCAGCATCATGTCATGAATATGCATATGTCATTTAAATTATGCTTACTTTAATTACCGTATTTTGTTTTAAATGTCAGTTAGTTAACAAGCACTCTAAGTTTCTATAGTTAAACAATAACATTTCACAAAGTTTTTCTTTAATTTATTCAACATATTCAGTGAAAATCTTTATTTTATTTTGTACTAAATACTTACTATGAAACGATATGCTTTCTGCAACATCCTTTGCATCATATGCACTTTGAAATTTAAACTGAGATTTTAATAACATTTCCTATAAATATGGTTAATTATTCATGAAACATGATACAGTGAAATTACAAAGAAAAGAAATATCATCACCGAGTTTTCAATAATAAATGTTCTGGAGTGTTTTATTTTCTTGATTCCTTTAACCTTAATGCCTTCACTTAGAACTTTCTGTTGAAGATGCATTAGTGTTCCACTTACATTAAGAATTACAGCTGGGACAACGTAAATATAACAAAGTATACTTGAAGACATCATAGGAAACGTCAGCAAATAGTAAGCCTGATCACTGGATGGATTTTCCTATTATTTTAGATGTCATCTCACGAATAACTCTCGCATATTTTGTGATGCTACATAATAAGCATTTATACCACTTCCTCATGCTCAATCAGATTTTTCCATATGTTGATAAAGCTTGTTATTACAGTAAACTGAAGTACTTCAAGGACCATCTGTAACATGAAAATAGTGAAAGTCTATAAGTGAGAGTATTTTTAAAGTAATGTAAACATTTACTATCTTTCCTTTTTTAAATTTTTCACGTGTCATTTCTGTAATACTTTTTTCCCAAATATTCAAGCTACTGAGTTCACCTATCCATTCAACCTTCATGTCATATTTCTTTCCATATTTGTCATTCCATTAAATTTGACAAACACTCTTCAAAAAATATCGTGTTTGGTAGGAAAGTTAATTTTGTTTCAGGACACTACTTACAACTTGTTCTAGATAACCTAACTTAGAGCTTTCAGTGAAATGGCCAGTGATAAATTTTACCAATTAATAGAAGGGTCAGGGCCATAATAGACCAAGATCTCACATATTACACAAATTTAAAACCGTCAACTTGGAGTTTTGATAAATTACTAATCATAACATTAATCTTTTATTCAATCTCAAGTCGGTATTATATCACGATTTCCACAAAACAAAACAATTATAACCACCAACTTGCAAGTCGAGCTAAAAGCCGATCTAAATATCACAGTGTCAACCAAACTGAAGTTTGATGTTGGTTAGAAATGGACTAGTACTCCAAATATATATATATACATATATATAAACACATGTAGGAACTTTCAGCATCTAAAGACGAGCTGGGCTAACAAATCGAAGATAATTTGACGTTTTGGTTCTACTGTCAGCAGAGTACTGAACAACATTTCACTCCTAGTCGTACCACACACCTTCCTGCAAGCCAGTTCTGTAGACGAGTTAGCTACCTAGTCATGGAAAACTTGACACAGGTTCTCAACTTACTCTTGATCCACGTGTCAAGTGCAGCAGTTCAGAGTTTAAGAAAACAAAGTTCATCCTGCACAGTTTTCCTGTTATCTCATATCAAGCAATGCAGCAGCACCTTACCTTAGCATGAAAAAATCCATGTTTCTACTTTATTGAAAAATACACCAACAAACTGATACCTCTCAGAATCATTCTATCACTGTACTGTAATAGGGATTCATTACGTCGCTAGAGTATATCAAATCACTGGCTCTGTTTCAACTTTAGGCATTAATGCATTAAATGTCATGCAGCTCTCTGCTCCTAAGTGCCATAATGTAGGAAACATTAATATACGTACAATCACCTGTACACAGCATAACATATGTGTGTAAACGCTTGTTTATAATTAGGCTACAGTTGACTTACGCATAGCAGAAAAACTGTTAGAGCTCTCACAACATTATTTGACTCGTATGTTGTCTCATACATTTTCCTCCAAAAGCAGCCAATCATGTGTATAATAAAACAACTCTGCTGCCATAAATAAACGTGACAATTTCAGTGACCACATCCACATTTTTCCATAAAACATTTTTATTCCTCTGTAATGTTTCCTACAAAATAAAGTATATTTCAGCTGTGTTTGCACATGTGGAAGATGTATCAATTTATTCGTCATCGTCTGCTCGTATGCATAGCCTAGTAGTGACTACAAGCTCTACGTTCTCTTGTTTAGTGGTGGAACTCTCTTGGTTAACCACAATGCCTGCCAAATCTCTCTACGATCAGGTTAATTCACTGTAGTAACAGTTATAGACTTTATTTATCATCTCAACTTGCTTCTGGTTACGACTTCAAATTTTGTTTATACTGCTTCTGTTCCGGTCAAAATATTACTTTTACCCACATGGTCCTTCATGAATTCACTCAGCAGACTCAGGATTTGTATCGTCGAGCTTTAATTCGTCTTACAGTGCTTTCTTATATTTACATCTGTGTCTCATCAAGGTGCTTGATAGCTGAGTGTACCGAGTTGGCATGGTTGTGTATCATTACATAATCTATATGTTCCTGCCAATGTAAGATTCGCATTTAGGCTTTGACGTAAAGCAGGTTTCTAACGCCTTGTACGACCTGACACATTATCACATGTCTGTTTGCGTCAGGGTTGAATCTAATAGTTCTTCGAAATGTATTGGTACAATATCATGAATTTGGAAAATATTCATACAAACTTTTGGTCGATACTTCACACCTCTAGAAAACTAACTAATAGGTAGGCCCATCCAATATTATTCCTTCGGCACGTTTATTGGAGTAAGAAGCTGCTGGTAGTATACTTTCATTTATGTTACTGTGAATTTGAACTCCAAATATTTCTTTCAAATTTATGGTTGTTGTATTTGGGTAGCTAACAATTCATGCACTAAATGATACTCGTTTTTGTTTCACTGAAGAGAAGTTGTTGTATAACCAGAAATCATAGCTTGGGAAAGCTGCACGGTTTTTCACTGTACTTCCCTGTCTCTACCAGTTGTATCTATTCTGCTTTCGTTGCAGTCGTGATCATATAGAGGGATGGAAAATGCTAGTGTTTAGCTTGAACCAGGATACTTTAAAACCTCTTTATTACGTCTCACTCTTTGAGTATATCAGCGTCCGAATAATGGATTGCTATTATTTTTTGTCATCTTAAGCAAATTAAAATCTGGCCTCAAGCAAACTTTGTTTTAAGTTTGACCACTTATGGTAACCTCAATTATGATTCATTACAAAATAAACACGTAGTTACTTCAAAGCTACAAGTTAACGAAGTCAACTGGAGTATTTAATTGGTATAAAAATGAAAGGTGTACTTGATGACTTGCATGATCATGAGGCAGGAAAATGAGAAATACTAGATGTTATCACAAAAAGTTAAATTGAATTCACAAATAGCTGATTTAAAGTAATAATGTGAACTGAAGCAAATGAAATTAGATATTGAAATTTAGAATATAAACCGGTCTAGCTAGCTGTGGTAAACGAAACTAAACACTACAAGATGTCTTCATTGCTATGGAACATGTGAACAAAACCCAGAGGAAAACTTTTTTATGCGAATTTCATGGTGCTATTGGTGTATCTCATCTAGCTATTTTCTGTGATATGGTTTTTCAGAGATTATCTCTAGAAACAAAAGAAAAGAAGAGATGAGGTTAGAGAGAGGAAAGAAAACAAACATTTTAGAACTAAGATAGCATTTATAACAGTGTTTAACTAAGGCCACTGAATAATAGCGTCTCTATTAAAATAAAAACAACAACATATATTCGAACGACGAGGCTCTACCGCAGCTTAAATTATCAAATCAACTAAGACTTTGTAACGCAAACCAACCAAAAACTTAATTGGTAAATTTACTTTCAGCAGTCATTAAATAGTGGCATAAACGTGACATAAATCTGTAGCATAAGATTTAATATTGAAATTATTTTATAGTTTATTTCTTAATGTCGTGGTTTCATCGGTAAATTATCACTTTAATAATATGTATACAGTGTAATTTATTTACTTCCCTCTTCAATCGTGCTGCTAGGATAGGAAAATCTTTAAATCTTACTTTAGAATATACATTTTCTGCATTAGCATTGTAATGATTAAGATTATTCTTACTTTTCGTATAATTTATTGACTTTGAACCAAAATGTGATATAAAATTTCTACCAATTTTACAACTAAAGTTGTTACCCTGGTAGCTGGAAACCATGTTCATTTACATACGTTTTTTATATAATCCAAGATTATAACAATTTTATCAAAAGGTATTTCAAATCCACTTTGCAGCTTATTAAGCTGTTTCTTTACTTAATAGTTAACTAATAACAAATTACTTTAGTTTAAATATTATATTTCCTAGCATCATGCCCCCCCCCCCCGGGTGGCTCAGCGGTACGAATGAAGAGTTACACCAAACAAACAAACAAATAAATAATCATGAAATGTAAATTGATGGTACTATTAATGTACAACGGCTAAATTTCTACTTTCAGCATATTGCTTGTTCTTAAGATAATAAAAACTGAAAAATAGAATATAAGGAACTCCAAATGTAAGAAATACATTACAAACGGATATGCAATATAATAAGGGATTGAAGAAAGTTGGTCTGTTTTCTAACCATTTGTGTCATAGAAACAAACTGACTACGGAAATAAGCTAATTTATATCCCTAGCAGTTATTTTTATAGAGTCATGAAAAAACATTAGTAATCAGGAAAATGTAAGTTCTTGGTAGTAAAGTTCACCAGTTCCATAAACAAAAGCTTAGGTAAACGTATATTATGTGCATGACATCTTCAAGAAAAAAGAAGCCTGATTAGACTTTAGGTTGAAATCGGCAAAATAAAACACTACTATTAAACTACTATATTATTGTGAACAATTAATTACCATGTGGTGGATTTCCTAAAAGTTATTTTGTTTTTGTGTTTTTTTTTTGACAAAGATCATCATTATGTGTTGCTTTAGTATAATATAAAATATCACCTTTAACTATCATACATCTGTAAAGGTTTAAATTCTGAAATATGCATGTGAATTAGACCGTTTAAAATTTCGGATATATAATCATAACGAAACTGAGTAATAGTAAGGAGTATTTTCAAAGTATGTACAAATGAACGCATGTAGATAGTATGGATAACTTCAAGATGTATACATATTAGGGTGCATCGAAAATATAAATTTCTTATATCATTATCGGCAGGGTATGCGATTGGCGCCTTTTAATAGTGGCAATTATGTGGATAAGTTTCAGGCTTCTAAAATTATATCCTGTACTGCCGCGAGGGGGTTATTTTCCTTAAAATATCCACAATCAACGTATATGAGAAATACAAGTACCATAACTTTGTATATGCAACGTTTAGTTTATTTAGGAGTTTTATATTTTTATTTTAGGTACAAAAGATATACATGTCTTAGAAATTCTATATACCCGATCAGAACACATGTTTATGATCTGCGTTTATGAATATTTTGTGTGAAAAAGGGCTGTTGTTTATCTTTATCAAAAGCAATCAGTTTTCAGTAGCATCACACTACCTATAAAACGTCAAAAAATGATAAAATGTAGTTGTGATATATTCTGTTCCACCCTGACTTTAAATCTTTTCCATGAGTGCAACGTAGTTGCTGATTTGAATATTTAAAATCGTTTTAATGTAACGAACTCAGTGCTGTGTAGTTCTAGCACTGTAGTGTGTCATAAGACAACACACATCATGAGAAATATTTTGTAAGTTTTTCATTAGTACATCAAATACAATAAAATTCTTTTAAACGGTATCCCTAGTTATAATTATTTCTACTTCTACTTCAGGCGTCTAAATAAGCAACTCAGAGCAAATAATCTTTCAGCTGTATGTAGTGTATTTATATGAAAGTTTCCAAAGTGTTCTATGAATTTTATTCGAAAAAGTTGTGGTGCGTTAAAAATAAAATATTAGTAGAGGTATCAGACAATGCATGACTTAAAACAAAGTTATAAGTTGGGGCATGGGTCGCCCCTTACACTATTTTGAACCGTAGGACACGAACTACTAGTCCAATGTAAAGCCATCTAGACTACGCTTGGCCTAGAATTTCATTTTCATTTGTTGTTAGTTTCATCTATTTGTTGTTCCTCGGTGGAACAGTGTTAAGTCTTCGGATTTACAATGCTAAACTCAGGTTTTTTTTAACTCCTCGGAAGGAGACATCAGATAGCTCGGTGTGACTTTGTTATAACAAAACACACACATATTCATGTATTTGTTAGCGATCTCTTTGCTCAGTTGAATTATCATTTGTGGTGTTAAGACGTTAACATTGAAATGGCTACTAAACTCGAACCTTTCATATGGTTGTTTATTCACTTAAACTCGGTTATTTTAAGTTTCACTTAAGTTGCTCTACCACTTTCCATCAAAATGGTTCATCCTCTGTCCTCACCAAACTTGTGACACCAGAAGGACAGACGACAGATAATTCTGCTTTATACGTCTAGATATTCTAGTGAATTTACACAATCCATTGAAAATATAATTTCGTTTACCATTTCAGTTGCTCTCTCAGCTGGGTCCTCTGCTTACTAGTAGGTGTCTAAAATATATACATTACTTTTAGAGTGAAACTTTTTACAAAATAATGGTGTTATAATGAACATGTTTTACATGTGATTGTGAAGGAATTTCATTGTTTTATCCACCAAAGTATCAGATAATCCCTTGTGGAGTAGAATACCAGATTTATTGCAGTCGAATTTATTTTTTATAGAATAATTGTTATTACAAATAGAGAAACACTCTGTAGGAAAGTTATTGTAAGTAACTGTAAGTAACGAATTCCTACACAAACATTTATAAAACAATACGCATACGAACCAAATAAAACCAATTTACTCTTCCACTTCATACTTTTCTTATGCCTTTAGCACTATAACTGTGACGTGTTTAGAATACTTTAGTATGAAAGCACATTATGTTAATATAATAATATTTTGACAAAAATTTATAGGTACAATGAAGTGATTTATTTTGGAAAGAACATACTACTTGTTTTGGCAGAGCATTGGTCTGTCTTCTTCAGGTACAGTTTGACTTTAAGTCAGATAAGAAATTATCTTCATTCCTCTCAAATAAATATCCGCATTATATATATCTTAACACTATTTACACGAGAGAGTACAAACATTATATAGATTTCTACGTAAAGGAATGTGACAAGAAAAATAATACCAAAGGAACATTTTGGTTCCCCTTCTCATGATTTTGAGCATGAAAAATCAGCTAATCTTGGTTTAAGTGTTGTATATGTAAAAATCATTCATAAAGAAAATAAAACTATTGATAAAGAAAGAACTTTTAGTTATCATATATCTACATCCACCCATTAATGAACGTTCAGACGTTCCACTTAATTTGGCATGGAGTCTTATACCTTGTGTCACTGTCGCATATTCATAGCTCACACTTAACTATAGCCTAGGATGTCTACATCCAAGTGAACTTCGAAAAAACAACAACATTACCTTCCCTTTAGAGTGTACTATTTTTTCACATGTTGATACATGATGATATTTCTAAATGCTTCTTACTATGAAGTAGCAAGCGATACTCCTACTATTACAGAAAAGAAAAATAGATACTGATCATAACTCTAGAAGTAGAGACATTTCGGGTAAAATTTCCAAAACTAAGAAAGGATACAAATCATGATTTTAGAATTATGGAAAAAAAAACACATTTCCTGGCATGTTATGTAAAAATTATGGGATTTAAAAAACACAATTGTATTAACGTGCGCTACTCTTCACATATAATTGAGTTATTACTTCTTCCCATATATATGATTCACAGATGAACAAAGAAATCGGTAAAGAAAGTAACAGCGAACTCAAAATTTCTCCGAAAGGAACCAACTCGAAGTAATTCTTTAAAATAACAGCAGGCAAATAATTTAATTATTGGAAGTATTCGATTCTGATAAGCTTTGTTTTTTACAGACTCTGATGGTTAATAATGAAATTCAATTCAAAATTCAAATTTTATTAATTTTTGCTAAGCTTCTTTTCCTATTTTTGCTAATTCCATTATTTTTATTTTTTCAAGCAAGTGGTATGACTTTAACATCCAAATATATTACTTAGAGTCATATTACATCTGATTTTGTTGGCAATTAGCTTTACCATATACATTTTGTAAGTCTCCGGTGAGCTATCTGAGATCGCAAGTCCTTAAGAACAAAAATAAAAACAGACGATAGTAAAGCGACATTAGAGAAAAAACATCATTTATTCTAAATTCTCATATCCTATTTGGTCAGATTTGTTATTCTTCAGTTTTTGAAGTTATATTTTTCAGTTTTTCAAGATATTATTAAACTATACCAAAGGTAATCCGACTGTGGAATAGAATAAGTCGAAATACATTTTCTTTTAATGACCCTAAATAATGAATAAAAATATTTTTTAAATAATTTTAAGTACCTTCTTTTATTTGTAATTAAGCACAAAGATATACATTAGGCTATCTGTGATCTGCCCACAACTGATATCGAAACCAGGATTCTAGCGTTGTAAGTCCGCAGATATACCGCTGTGCCACTGGGGGACAAGTTCCTTCTAAAGTAGGAAAAGATGCAGCTCCTGGCTCAAGAGATAAGGCGAGGTATAACTAAACTTCAAGAGATAGACGAAATACACTGATTTCAGAAAAACAAAGCACAATCAGACTATGGATCGATAAACGTTATGGGAACAATTCATTACAGAAAAGTCAAGCAAAAACAGCATACCATTTCACAAGATACAGATCCTGGTCCAATAACTAACATAAGCACAACCTCGTAGTTCATGGAGTAAACAAATTACAAACCTCAGTCCCTCAATAATATCAGCAATACTTTATGGTTCAACAATAAGTCATAATATAGATCATTAATCCTTATGTAACACAAGTAACGCTTCATATAAGCCATTATTACATACATAATACCAGCAAAAAGAAAGTCATGATACAGATCTTGGCTGCAGAAGTTTGTTTGTTCTAGAGCAAAGCCACATTGAGCTATCTTCTGTATCCATCGCGGAGAATTGAATTCCGGATTTTAGCGTTGTAAGTCCTTAGACTTACCGCCGTATCATCGGGGAACAGTCTACAGAAGTAACACAAACAATAACTTATGTTTCAAGAGGTAAGACATAATATAAATTGTTTTTCAATAAGTTCATCTCAAGATTCAAGATGTAAGTTGTGATACAGATCATGGTTCCATAACTAACACAAGCAGTAAAACACGCCATGTTCCTGTAAAAAATTGGGTTGATCAGAGTACAGATTATCATTAAACATAAGTCTTTATTTGGCTGATAAGTCTTGTGTAAAAATAAAATTTCCCTACAAAAAAGCCACTCAAAATCTATGAAATTATATGGTATAGAGAATACTCTATAAAGTTTTCTATAGAATCCTATAGAGACGGAATCTTCATCAATGATTTGTTTGTTTGTAGATAAGCACAAAGCTACACAAAGGGCTATCTGTGCTCTGCACACCACGAGTAACGGGTATCAAAACCCGGTTTCTAGCGTTCTAAGTCCGCAGACATACCACTGTGCACAAGGGGGAGGGCTTTATCAATAAAAATCTAAAGTTATGTGGATTATAGAAAACTACATAAACATTTATACAGAAACTTCTCTAGAGTCTTAAGGAGAAAAAAGCTTTATCTATAAAAGGCCTTTCTATATAAATTATTTATAAAGTATTTGATTTGTATTATTTAAAATTAAAAATCATATATAATTTATATCAACTAATAACTATGTCCTTAGGGCCTACACTACAGTTCTAGCGTACAAAAGTAATGCTATTGACCTTAAACTAACCTTCAAAACGTTAGAAAAAACAAACTATTGTTGGGCTTAACGATGTAATACAAAAATGACAATAAATAAAATACTAGGCATGCTTACAAAAAATCAAGAAGTTCTCTAAATGAACCAAAAAATTAATTGGACAAATGCTTGAGCCATTATTTATCGCGGAACGATACAAAGTATTACAAACTTATGATTTGAATTCCTGTGCGATCGGACTGCTGAAATAGGCGCTGGGAATCCATTATTTTCACATACTAGATGACTTTTGGAAAGTATTCAGCGAGAATGGGTGTGTTTTGGACATGACAGTTTTACGACAGAGTTTTTTCTAACAAATCTACGTTGCAGTGCTACCTTTATGGTACAAGGTCATCATATAAGCAATGACTGGACGTATATAACGTATTCAATCTCTGTAGTTGATGATATATAAACATATTTGATTCAATTATGTTATATTAGTTGGTAAGAAAAGAAGTGAAATACAACCTAATTTTATACATTAAAGATCTTCACGAGTCAAGCAAGAAAGCTTACTTTTCTACAACTATATATCGTTTAGAAATAGTAATCATAAGTTATGATTTGAAGAAAAAGAAGTGAAGAGCAAATGATATTTTCTTAACTAGGAAGAACACTATTTCCTTGATTATTTTACGACAACACCTGCAGTGAAAGAAAAGCGTTTATTTTATTGATCAATATTTTACCTTACGGCTTCATCAAATACGTATAGTTACATATACTGAGACACAAGAAAGATCCTCTTTAATGCATAATACTATAGGATTCTTCCATGTTCAGCACTTGGTAGCAATCTACAATAACTATAATCGTAATTGATAAATTCTTATTATTTTATCCGTGGCATAGCGGCTCAAAGAAAGGCTCTGAGTTTTATCCAGGTGGTTAGGGCAATCGACTCGCAATCTGTTGGTCGCGGGCTCGAATCCCCGTCCAACAAACATGCTCGCCCTTTCAGCCGTGGGGGCGTTAAATTACAGTTTTGGACTCAGGATTTCAAAACCCTTTCAATTGATGTATTTGACCACGCCCAAGGTCTCATAGATTAATTTACTCCAATCCTATGTAAAATAATTTCAATTTGACGGTAGGCTGGGAGAGATCCTGATGAGTAATAAAATCGAATATGGTATACGCTCGTCCCACGCTTGGTAATGTTGGCGCGCAAAAATATAGCTAATAAAAAGGAAAAAAAAAAGAGGTACCATACATTAATTTACCCTAATCGTGACTAAAAGAATTTCAAGTGCCACGGCTATTGAAGATTCCCTCTTGTTATCTATTGCAATATATAATGTAATGATTTATTTTTATTATATAATTAGATATTTTAATTAATCACATTAACTAATTTTATGTATACAGCCTTAAATTGTTCGTACATTATAAAATATCTATATCTAAGTGAACTTTGCGTTAAAGTTTGCTAAACATGTTTCGTTTCAAAATGTTCTTACAGTTAAGTTAAAAGACAATTGTATTATTTTCGATATCATGAGATTTTCCATACTTCGAAACTAGATAATTTTAGTTGAAAGAAAAGTTATAAAGCGAAGAAGAACATTACAATACAACAGAAACTAGATAAACCTAAATAATGATAGAAATATTATTAACCATGCTATCAAATTAATATAAAAATCTATGGTTTGCTGCATGAATAGCCTTCTGATGGCTCAGAAGTAATGTTGGTGACTTATAACCTATTGTACAAATGAATGAGTACATAAAAATATTATTAACTACATGAGCTATTTTTATAATTTTCTAAAACAGTTATTTATCTATAGTTTTTAACTTAAAATTCTTGCTATTAGATCACTTGTACTTGAAAATAGTGCAATAAGTAGCATATTTCACCATGAATCATACTTTTTTTTTTCTTTGTAGGTAATAATAACTAACCGTTTGTTTTCATATTTGCACAAAGCTACCAAAGTATTGTCTACGCCAGCTAAATCATAATTTTGAGCTGATTTACTAGCGGGAAGGGAACTATTCAAGAACACCTTCCTCCAACACCTTGGAATATTATAATTGAATTATGGGATTGTTATAACGTACCCCAAAGTAAGGAGTGGCTTAATGTTTTGTTGTCTAATTTTCTTGTTTGTTTGTGTTTACGTTTACTCTCCCATATAATTGTCGAATTGCGTTTTTGATTGCTGTCTTAAGTTATTGTTGTTTTGTATTCTTTCAGCCCCCCCAGTGGCACAACGGTATTTCTGTGGACTTACAACGCTAGAAACCGGGTTTCGATACCCGTGGTGGGCAGAGCATAGATATCCCTTTGTGCAGCTTTGTGCATAATTAAAAACAAGCAAACATCAAGCGTTCTTTCATTTTCGCTCCGAAATAATAGTCGGTTTGTGGTTACATTTGCTGTTTGAAATGGTAGTTAGTGTGGGTGAATGTTTTACGTTTGAAAACATTGGTTTACGTTTACTATTACTGTCTAAAATGTATTTTGGTTTTCGTTAACGTTTTGCTGTCTAAAATACCTGTTGGTTAGTGTTTACGTTTGCTGCTGTCTAGCATGCTTGTTGATTTATGTTTACGTTTGATGTCTAACATACTTGTCGGTGAGTGTTTATGTTTGATGTTTAAAATATTTGTTCGTTTTTGTTTACGTTTGCTGTCTCAAATACATGTTGGTTTGCGTTACTGTTCACTGTGTCAAATGCTTCTTGGTTTATATTAACGTTTTCTGTCTGACATATTTCTTGGTTTAGTTTTAACTTCGGTGGTAAAGGAACCTCTGGGCTACGATCGGCCCAATGTCATTAATATTAATAAAAATTCAGTAAGGCACGATGAAATGCTTATACCCTAATAAATGATAAAATAGAATATAAAAAAACAACAACAGTAAATAAGGCGGTATTATTTTCCTTGATTACAAAACATGGTGAATGTAAAGTATTACATTTGTGGAAATGGATATATGGAATAGAAAATAAAGTTGCATTTGTATTTGATGATAACATGCTTGTCGAAATGTTGCACGTTTGTAATAAAGTTTATTTCACTACCCATTCAAGCCGTCTCCAAACTATATATATTTTTAAAGTAGGTTCCTCGTTATCAAATTGGAATAGAAAAATGTTCATGTGTACATACATTTTGTACATCAATCACATGACCACCGAATGCTTTGACCTTAACAAAATCTCAGGGAAAACTGAATGGTTTCAATATTGCTTCCTACCTGATTACTGAATGAACGCTAGAGTAATAAAACCTTGAGTATTTGTACAAATAACAAAATTTTGAATTCTAGACATTAATGCAAATTATTAATCCATTATGTGAATGAGAAGAAGATGACATATTTCGGTAAAACTTGAAATTATTAGGCATTCAAATGCTGTTTATAGATTATAAACACTGATAATGGAACAAAATTAGCACATTGTTTTATATTAGATATATGATTTTAAGTCATGATTTATGCAGAACATAAAAATACTTTTATATCATATAAAGGAATAAACAGCTTTACGGAATCCTCCATCATATCTGTGCAATGAAATAAAGGCGTAGTGTTACGAATAAAAAACCAACAACATATATATATATGTGCATTAAGATCATCAGTTGCCTAGAAACGTTTTATCTTATTTTCGCCCGCAGACTGTACTTAAGTGTCAAAAAAAGATGAAAGTCACAGAGTGCTACTTCAAGACTATATGCTAAAAGCGGAAACAATGTCTATCTAAACTACCCAATTGCAGTTTTGCACGACCGATTACAGCACTTTGTTTGAACCTGAGTCATTGAAGTTGACATTTTGTAAAAATATTGTTCCCCACCTATAAACGAAACGCATAACATTTGACACCTGTCTTGAATAGAACAATGCACTGCAATGTTTTACCCAATACATCCAATGAATGTATACTAGTTATAGTATACAAATTGTTTTTATTTTCTGAATACATACATGAGACAGACTACAGTTTTAAAGGAAAAGTTGTTCAGCGGTGTTTTGCAACTTAATGATATACTATAAAATACTGCTAGAATAATGCTGCTTAGAAGTTAGCTTCTCTACATCGCAGCATTGTATGCATACAAAAGGCATGTGCAAATTTTGGGTCAGGATTTTTGCGCCCTGGCCGTGATAGTGGGTTTTCTCGGGGGTTTCCCCGTTTTTCCCCACAGCTAAGTTTTACCTTGATCGTTGAGGTTTACCTTGAGTTATTGTTTAATTCATGCTGCATCATGCTTTATTTTTCGACCACATATTTCTTGGTGCTTATGCTCTTGTCAGATATTTGGTCGTCAAAATTCTGTGTCCACTTCCTCATAGCAACTTCCTGTTCTCGGCTTGGGGCTTTCATGGCTTTTCCAGTTGCCTTGAACAATTCATTTACTAGCCATAGACAACCACTAAACAAATCACGTGTCAATAACTTTTAACCACAACTCATTAAATTAAATCCAAGCCGCTAGTTTTATAAACTAACTTCATCCACATAAAAGAATAAAAAAAAACATATCAAAACCATAATACCTGTCAAGTCAATACGGATATGGGTCGAATTTGTAATTTAAAATAAAAACTTCTATGCTATATAGTAATTGTGGAAAACACCTCTCACTTATAACATATGCTTGGATTAGTCTAAGCTAAATTCAGTATATTAAGGAACGGTAGGCGCAACAATGGATTCTTACAATGTTCAGTAAAGGCTTAGTTGATATAACAAGGCAAGTGATGTTAATGTCAATACAGGTTGTGACATTTTGAGTTCCGTGTTATTTGAGAAAACCAAGAAGTTGTAATAAAACGTTCAACAAAGTAGATATTTCGTTGACTTAACAAATATAAGTAAATACATTATAAATCATACTGAAATACACAAAAATACTTATATCGCAAGCCTCGACTACATACGGATATATAATACAATAACATTTTTTGAGAAACATCGTCACATCAACTACAGCAAGAGGATAACTAAAAATCAAGAAACTGAACAAAATTTCAAAGACTTTATTGCTACTTAATAAATCCTGATTTTATTTGTTGAATAATCCTTGTATCGTATTAGCATGGTTACGTCTTGGATTAATAAAATGTGTTACTTTCTCTAAAAAATAGAAACTGACACTGTCTTAAAAACTTATTTAAAGCTTCTATTTAACAAACTAAATTATAACGTTTTGTTAGTTAATTTACAGAAAAACCTTGATTTGGTATTTCCAGGTTCTCTGATTTCATTGCAAGTAATTGGGTAAGAGCAGCCGAATAACTGGAGGTTCGAAAGAAAATGTTTTACAGAACAAAATCTGAATCATTTTAACTTTGACTGAAATTTAAAGGAAAGAAAGAAAAAACTTGGCACATTGTATCATACTAAATAATAAACTTATTTAAGCATTAATAAACCCAATAAAAACTGTTTAAGGCAATTGTACTTTGGCACCTTCACTGGAGTATGTATCAAACAAATGTTCCCAACAACCAAAGCAAGCTGTAATCTTTTTAAATATTACTCCTATTCCCGACTGAAAAAACCCCATTAAAATCATGTTGTTTTTTTCTTGGGGTGCTGGCACCACCCATATGAATGATGGTTACTACAAAACAAGGGAAGTTGTAATTCTGGAGCGTCATCTGACTTACCAGTGGAAATGATCGCATTTGCTTTCTATGTAACATGTGTTATCTTACATAATTTTTTCTCTTAAGATCTCTAATTGATACCCTAACTGAAAGACCTAGATACATAAGTAACTAGGGTGAGAAGAGCTTAATGACTTCATTGGCCAACATTTTACATTACGAATGCATACTCAATATGTACAAACATTTTGCAAAAATATATTAATTAATTAAGTGGGTAAGAAACATATGGTATGCTCGCATATTACACTTCACTTCTCCCCTTTATTTTTAAGCCGAACTAGTCATCTAGGCATCTTTAAAAGATAGTGTCAGTAGTTGTTGACAAAGACAACAACTACAAGCAACTCTTCATTTTTTGTACACTATTGTCGTTCAGGTACCATGAGTATACAACTAACATACACTGTAATACATGCTACTCTATCATGTAAATTCGATAACACTGTCCCCATTCCACTATTAGCAATATTAAAATCCAACAAGAAATCACATTTCAGTTCTGGATACATCAATATACTGGGACTGCTGGTAAAGCACATTAAGGGAACAGAATGCTTTGTTTCATTTCTTGGGCTATCTAAAATCACATTAGCGTTAATGAGAGCAGATAACAGTTTAGCAGTTTTAGAGAATTTGGCTACAGAATGTCAATACTATATGAAACTAAGGAAACTATAGACTTCTCATTTGGTCACAGAATGACGCCAGGGGAATGCTGCTTAGATCTTTTCAAGGTCAATAGAGACTTCATATCTTCCCAAGTATGATTGAGAAATTTAACCTGTGTGCACACTTTTCTGGTTTCAATTCTAAAACTGCTATTCTTATCCTCTGAAGTACTATTCTTAGGTTTTAAGTAGTGGTCTCAAATATGTGGCGAAGTACCAAAATATTTTCATCATAGAGAAGGAAACTTTCTCATTGCAACCCTGTCCGTTTAATTAAACCTGTGAGACTGTGTCCTAGTGCCAGAGTGTGTTGACTTGTGGTTTTCCCTTAGCAGAGCTAGCGCTTGATGTGAGTCACTCACTTGATGAGGGTAATCTGTTTAAGGCACTACCACTGCATATTTTTTCTTTCTTATGATATATTCGAGAGTCGACTTCAAACCATGTTCATGCAGAAAGTGCTACATTAAGAGTTAAATATTTCATACCCAAGTGATGTTTCATAATTTTCCCTAGGCATATTTACGAAAGAAAATATATTGATTTGTTGATGCAATTGCAAGGTTGCTTTCCCATGAAACTAGTACAGATTATCTATGTAATTGGCCAAGTTATCTGAGGAACACCTATTTCGAGTCTTTAACTCAGCCCAATGAACAGTTTTGTTTTTCACAGGCTAAAGTACATGGGTGCAAATTGGCTATAACTATATTTCAGTTCGAAGTTGCACTTTGTTCGAGAGTTCAATGACATCGATGGCTGGACCATCCAAACTTTTGTCAAACTTTTAAATGTTGGAATTTATATTTGTTTTTATCATTTATGGTATTTATCTGAGGGTTTTGCATAAACCTCTCACCCACGGAGTTTTAGCCCAAATCAGGTTAAGATGTCCTAAACTTCGGAGGTGCAGTGTAGTAAGCCTCTACAGTGATTCCTACAAGCTCAGTCTTGATATGAATAGCGTTTTGATCAAGACGTTGGGTATTGCATACCCACATGGCTTGATGAACCCTGGTATTAAGCTTTTTATGATGTAATAAACTAAAGGTTGTTTCTAATATACCTACAATGTACAAGATCCTTACTTATTTTGCGGTATTTATCTCCATTAAAAACAGAGCGAAACAGCAGAAGGACAATAAAGAAAAACAAAACATTTGTCTATTAATTGTCTTATTAACTAAGAATGCTTAGATGGTAGGTACTTACTAATTGGGAGCTCCAGATTGATACTGGCAGCTAAAGGAAGACAAATAAGACAAAAACCAACTTACAATGACTAAAATTTAACCAATTTCTTGTTTTCAACTAATTCACATATTAAAGTGTGTAGAAGGATTCTGTTATAAATTCATATGTACATTATAAACTTGAAATAAAACTAGTTCCTTAGCCATTTCTTACAGAACCAATTCCATTAGAAACAAAACTTTAATTAACGAAAGGATATATGGATATATTTATATAAAATTCATAAAGACAATTACCTGAGAGATAAATCTTTAACGTTTTTTCATATCAAATTATATTTTATATCGACCTCTGCCCTTCCAATTTTATATAGTAAAGCCTCATAGATTACTTTTTCGTCTAAACTAAACCATTTTTTTTATTCTTAGTTTGGAAAATGTAAGACGAATCAAATGGTTTAATATTTTTTACATTAAGATTGTTAAGTTAGTTGGTACACAAATTCATACCAAATATTAATTTCTTTTGGGTACTAAAGTTAGTTCCAGTCACTTGCACATATATTTCAGTATCATATGCATTGACGATTTTCGATTAATAGTTTAATATTCATTCTGCAAATGTAATAAATAAATGTTTATAATAAGTATCGTTAATCTAGTTATATATAATTGTGGTAATTACTTTTCCCTGACGTTTATCTTTCATGTTGAACAACTTTTCCAAAAATGATAAATTTAGCTCCGTGTTTCTAATTAAAAATGTATAATGTTAACATGTTTCTATGAATTACTTAAACTTTACTACTTCTAGTTATAGATGCACATCTTTTTAATCACTTTATATCTATTAATGCGATTTTGTTTATGTTTTGTATATTATTTTCTTTATTTTAACAGTGAATGTTTTACAAAACTGCCAATAAGTCTATAATTATCAAAATTGAAAACTTTTTTGTTGTAGGCTCGATTTGTCCTAAGAGTTAGAGTATATTAAGTTATGAAGTCAGTGGATCCTGGTTCGCAATTCTTACAAATTTACTATTCGCACCATGGCTCAGTTAGTGCGCGTTATAGGACTGGCTGTGAAATCCTACTATTTGTTTAATTTGTTTGTTTTGTGTGATTTCGCGCAAAGCTACGCAAGGGCTATCTGCTCTTGCCGACCCTAATTTTGAAGTAATAGAGTAGAGGGAAGACAGCTTGGACTACCATTGTCAAACCGAATGTAAGGATTTCACTGTCACTCGCATAATTCACCCACGACCCCCAATTAAAGAGCGCAATTTGTTTTTCGCTGATAACAGGCCACGAACCACGGAACATCAGCTCCACCTTCCTGTATGCTAACCACTAACATACCGTTTAGCCACTGGGGAGCATAGCTGCGCTTAACTACAAACGAACAAAACAAAATGTGTATATTTATTCAAATAAACAAGCGAGTGATTCTTTTCTCTATGCAGAAACTCCAGTATCCACTAAAACCTATTAAGTATAAAACTATTTATTGTAGCGTTTTGTAAGCACTATTTGTATGTTAATATGTAATAGCAAAAATTGTGCTTATACACATAACTCGTATACGTAATAAGTACGGTTTATTAAACAAAATAGTTTTAGCCCTAATTGCACAGAAAAGAAGTACGTGTATACTGAAACATTGAGATAAAACAACCAAATTACATCAAAACTTATATATATATAATGGCTCTCTCATAACAAGAAGCTAGGTGGCGGCAGTGTTCCTCGGAGCATCAAAGCCAGCTCGTGCATTGGCTTGGTCGGTCACATGTGTTCTTGCTTAGAGTTTCAACGGACATTATACGATACTACTGTCCTTAGACATTGTATAATGTTTTAATATATTTAGATATATAATATATCCTTCATATAATTTAATACATATATATATACATATATGTAATTGTATAAATTCGTGTTTACAGTCGTCTTAGTTTTAATCTTACATTAGTATAGCTGCGTTACTGAACTATTTTTATTTCAAGCTTCTTAAATTTTCTTTAAACCCGAAGTCAAAGTTAAAGGGGATATAAGTCAGTACGAGTGAGATATTCAAATACAATAAATCAAATTTGTTGAGGTTTCTATCTTTTTCAATGGCAAACATAACAGATGTCACGGACTGTCTGCCTGTTGATATCCTAAGTTTCAATTTTTCAGAATTTGAATACTCAGGGCCAAAACAATTTTCCCGTGAAAGTTTAACATGGAAAGAAAAGTTAAAGATAACGTTTTACGTTGTCATTATGAGCATGTCATTGATTGGAAATACCGTGGTTATTTTGACTGTTTCTTGCAATCGTGCCATGAGGAACACTATCAATTTTTATTTAGTCAACCTGGCTGTTGCTGACATACTGATCTCAATTTTCTGTATGTGGGTTCACTTGGTCAACAACTTAACTCAGCCTCTATTTGTTCTTGGACCTGTAATGTGCAAAATTAATGGCTTCACTCAAAGTAAGTATTTTTCAGTATTACTATTAGCAATTTAGCAATATTTAACAGAAAAAAATTGCTAGCTGTTTTGTTGTTCTAGTTGACGTTTTCTAAACTTTAATATATTTATATCTGTCATGTGAAAAACTGCTCTGTCTGCAACTAACTTTATTTATTTTATTGAAATATTACGTTAAATGTTTGATAAAATAGAAATTGTATTTAAAAACTAACTTATATTACAAGGATTTCTCATTCCTTCTTCTTAAGATATGAGTGTGCGTTTCAAAGTTATGATTCGGTTCCAAAATGTATTAATATTATTAGATTGCTTCTTTTGTATATATCAAGATAATATATATATATTTATGTCATCTTATGAAAACGTCTTTGATGCATATATCGCATAATTGTCCTTACGTCTTTCCGATATGAAATGTTATGTGAAAAATCACAATGTGACTATCCACATTACTATATTTTCCTTTGTAATTAATAAAAACAAAACTAACTTAATCTTACACATTATTTCTGCTTTAATTCTTATGGAAAGAACTTTCTCACTTGAAACTGCAAGTGACTTGAAAAAGTATCAGCTCATTTTGAAGTTTTTTAAACAGTTGTTGTAAGTAAAATATAACAAGATTGATTGTTTTTATAATCTCCAAAAGATATCATAATGAAAATAATTGGAAAAAATGTGTAAAATTTTCACTTTCTTGAAAAGTGAATCTGAGTTTTTTTTTCAATTCATTCTACAACACGTTTAAAATATAGCTACGTTTAACTAATCACATCGCAGTAAAATAACCGTATTCAAATTCAATATTGTACTATTAAAAGTTAAAATTGACAGTTTATGTTAAATAAAGCATTTTGACAACTTAAAATTAGTTATAACATATTTCTTATGAACTAAATAGACAGCTAAACAAATTTTAAATTAGTGAGATGCTCATAGTAAGTAGGCTAATGCTAATTTAAATGGCAAAACGTTTTAATCTGTTCAGAGAAAAAATAACTTATACAGCTAAAACCTTAGGAATAACACTTTATATAGCAAAAGATAAAAGTCAATTTATGCCTTTCATATACATAAAAACGTAGAAATGTTTTATTCATATACGCATTTCGTTTAAATGCGAAATGAAACTGTGGAATAAATTAAATAGAGAATCTGTAGGTATTGTACACAGACTTCTACCTTTTATATTACGTGAAGTAAATTTGGTTGTTTTTTGTTAAGCACAAACCGACACAATGGGCTATTTATACTGTACCCATCGGGTACTGAAACACCATTTCTAGCGTTATAAGCCCACAAATTTACCGCTGAGCCAGCGACGGAGGAGGCATTAAGTAAATGTGTTTGGTAATATACAGAGCCGATGCAGTAAGGTATAAAACTAACGGTTGAAGCATAAGGTATAGAATGTAAAACATAATGTTAACTTTATTTTAAAAGCAAATACAAATGAAATAATAAAATTAGTTGCCTTAATACTTAAAGCCCATAACAGAGTCAGCATTTATTTATCAAATACTCTGTTCACAGATTGTCAAATTCCACTGTTTAGTGTTCGCAAACTAACATTCTTACGTACAATAATTGTTGAATTTACATAAGCAGGTTTATTTTGAGTAACATCAATTACTTAGCAAATTTCTTTTTATTTTCTAAAATTTCAAAATTGGGTAAATATTTTATCGAGTTCACAATTGTAGTCCATTAAATGAAAGTATTAATATTTTCAGTGTCTTAACTTCGTTTCTAGAACTGACATTTTCTAATTTTGAAGACTGCTTGTATGCTAGAGACAAATGTATTTATATATATTACATAATTGTAAAAATAAAGAGCTTGTTTGTAAACAATTTGTCTTAACTTCATTTAATATGATCTTAACATAATTATTGGTGCTCTTAAGTAGCTATGCGATGACTTTACAAAAATAATTTACAACCTACAGTTCACAGTTGCCTTATAATTCATTCTAGAAGTGTAATTTAATCCTGATAAAGAAGCATCATGATAACTTATATATACTGTCATATTAACAAGCAACATGATAATTTATACATACTGTCAGATTACAAGTGTTTTTATTGGACAAAACGTTTAGCTTCTACCAGTGGAAAACAGGAAAATTATTTCTTATACTGAATTCTTGCGTTTCAATATCAATTTTGTAACAGCATTAAAATGTCAGTTGTTATTTAAACAAACTTCGAGCTTGGTCTGGCACATTAAATGATGAAAATGTTCTAACATAGCTTAATTATTTTTTCATAGATATATACATATATACAACTATTTTTTTTGTTGTTTTTATATATATAATGGAGCCAAATGTTGAAATGATAACATTATGAAATTCATCCATACTCTTGAATTCAAAATAACTATTAAAATATGACAACAATGAATTATGGATCTGAAAAAGTTTAGTATTATTTTCAGCTTCTGATAATGAATTTTTTTTCTTATGAACAACATATGAATGTTCAAGGAGTGAGAATGCTACTCGGTTTGAATTAATTTCCTGAAATAAGAAAGTAAAACTGTAATACTTTTGATTATTATATTTCACAATTTTTTACGAACATACTGAGAGTACTGTGAATACATATGCAGTTAACATGCCAATACAATACTTAGAATTACATGAAAAGTGACGTGTCTAATTAATTGTTATTGTGGCAACTACAGGCAACGTTATCTTCAATTTATTTAGCAATTGAACATGAAAAGCAGATTCCTGTACCAATTTTGCTGATCCATTTTCACTTCTGAAAGGTTTTTGCCCCTTGTTTTCATAGATGGAAAAAATGAGTTTCGTTTATTGGAGTATTTATCGTGATTGTTTAGACACCGCGTGCTGATTTGATATTTCGGGGTGAGGGGAAGGGAGTAGAGATGATGATGTCATAGTTCTACGAAGTGGAACCAAAGGGCGCGTTGCTCGGTCGCCATGAAAACGGAAGTTGTCCAGAAAGCGTGTTGCTAGTTCTAGATGGTGTGTTTCTAGACTGCCATGAGTGACACCATAGGGCGCTACTATATTAGGGCCACGAAATATCACCACAGGGCTCGACTATCTTAGGGATGAGTGGTATCATAGTTTAATACCTATAGGCAGACAGTGTTACTAAGGTTTTATACAGAGGGCCTGTTACTATACGTGGGCAGTGTTACTATGGTTCTATTGGTGGTTACTGTCACTATAGGCAGATGATGTTACTATGGTTTCTATAAGTTGACGGTGTTACTAAGGGAAGTGTTTATATAGGTGGACACTGTTACTAAGGTTTTATAGGTGGATAATGTTACTATAAGCAAATGTCGTTTGCTGAGGCTTTTATAAGCGCATGGTGTTACTAGGTGGATTATGTGTTTTTTACAACGGTGGATAGTTCTGTAGGATTGCATACAGATTTCAACTTATTTTTTAATTTTCATTTATATATTACAAAGGCACTGTTTCTGTAGGCAGATAGTGTTACTAAGCTTCTATAGGAGGATGGTCTCACTAGGCATATTGTATGTGTCTTACAAAGGTGTAAGTTGTTATTAAGGATCTATATTTGCATTGTGTTGCTAAGGGCAAGGTGTTTTTCAACGTGTCTCAACTTGTAATCGATGTCTAGATTTATTTATATGTCCAATAACCCTTAATTTGTAGTTTTCATGTACATATGTTTTATAAAGGTCGATGGTGTTACTATGTTTATAGTTTTAATTTTATATTACATGTATTTCTATAGAAGGATAGTGTTATTGCTGTAAAGCTTTTATCATATCCAATGTTTTTTATAAATATTGAACGAGAAAGCCTACTGTATTTTTATGATTTAATGTACTGCTTGTAGTTCTCACTTCCATATCTTATCATATTTTTGCATTTCCTCACGTTTTATATGTAAAACGTTTTAATTTGTATAATTAACATATAACATCCTAAAGAGGATGATTATTTAAATCTCATGCTTAGCTATAAATTGATCACGAAAGTTTAAATGATCTACATAAATAACAATTACTATTGCTACCCCTTTGTCGAGAGCTTGCTGACTGAAGCTAACAGCATATAGGCGTTCTATCTCCTTTTATCTGAAGGTCATTAACTTAACCATTTTGCTACAACGAAATATAATAAATGAATGACTTACTATTTAACCTATTTTACTATTACTATTATAGAAAGTATATAAAATAGCAACACTTACAATTTTCTATAAAACATTCACTTGAAGTACAAAACATACTATACAATTAAAATTCATAAAACAGATACACTCAAACTTTCTTCTTTAATAGATGTTTAGAGATATCTGACGTCTTGTATTCAACTAGATTCAAGACACTGCCAAGATCGATAAACTTTGATTGTTGGAAACCACAAAGGTAGTCACATGACAAATCTTCTCTTAAATCCTGCCTGGAAATTGAATGTTTTGTAACATACCACCCCTACCCCTGCAAGCATGTATATAATACTAGTTTGTGAGGATATGTACGAGTCATGACACCTCAAATGTATATATCTGTTGATAAATCAGTAATTCTATTTCCGTATCTTTTAAAACAGTTTATGTACATTATAACAAAGTTATTAGGTAACACGAATGAACTTAGTTTACAAATGATATAATGCAATTTTTGTATTTCAACAATTGGTCAAACGTTCGGACTGTGTCAATCGGCTTAGAATATTTTTCAAAATGGAAGATAACTTTACTATGATAGATTCAGTTCTCTTTTAATATCCATGATTTCTTCTTAAACCTAAAACTATATAAACATGTAAAATGTATGAGATTTACAATTTAATTATACAACAATTTTTTTTAAACTGATATAAATTTTGGGAACAATGTTATGGTAACATGTATTATCTTTCTCACCAAAAAATCAGAACAAAACTTCATTTTATGTACACTATAACTTTTAAATTTATTAGTTTACGAAAGCATAAAATAATTTTTTTACCAACGAACAAGTTGACAATTGTAATCGTAAAAAGGACCTTCAGTCATAAACAGATATTTCCTCACGTGGATTTTATAGAAACACAAGCTGAGGTATTCGTTCTTTATCCGGGTTATGAACTTAAAATACATGGTGGTGGATGCTAAGATAAATAATACAAAAATAATAACTTTCATAATGTATTTATAACATAACATATTATTACAGTGTTCATTATTACCTCATGAAAAGTTTTGCATACGTTTTAAGAACTCACTATGTATATACTTAAAACATGCATGATGGTCAGGGTGACTTTGTATGAAAGGTAGCTGAAAAAGTAGTGGCGGTAGAGGTGTTTTCTGTCATCCACTTTCAACACCCACCTATTAATGTCCTTTCACACTGTTTCACGTTATTATTTAATTAACAGTCATTGGCCACAGAAGTGTCTTACGGGATGAAGTTGTAAGGTCACGGATCAAAGTAAGAAGTGGGTATAACTCAAGAAACATTATTGTGGCTTCATCTGAGTTTACGTATTATTGCAATAGTGGCGGCCATATATTTCATTGCATTCCTCCATAGAGAGTATTAGCACACTCTCTGACATGCCTTCCAGTGGCACAGCGGTTTGTCTGCGGACTTACAACGCTAGAATCCTGGTTTCAATACCCTTGGTGGACAGAGCACAGATAGCCCATTGTGTAGCTTTGTGCTTAATTACAAACAAACAAACAAACTCTCTAACATATACAAGACGTTTACGTGCCCCCCCCATACACACTGTGTGTAAATTGTGTTATAGAAAATTTAATGTGTGTTTGTGTATTCTTAAAGCAAAGCCACATCGAGCTGTTTGCTCGATATTGTAAATTGTAAATCTCAAGAATTATCGCTGTTCCACCGGGGGGAGAGAAGAATTTACTAAAGTTTTTATTTTGTTGTTATTTGGTGTAAGAACGTGATGACATCAACGTTAACTTACGTCAAAAACGTAAATGCCCAATAACATCAATAATATGGTGGAGAGGTTGTGAACCCCCAATTATCATGACTCTTGTTCCAGACTATCATCCCACAAAGCTTGGTTGAGATTGGCCAAGCGATCTAAACGTAGTTAGATAAGGAACAAACAGACAGACACAGATTTTGTGCTTTCTATATATAAAGAGAGTTAATAGTTGATGTTTTTTGTTTGTGGTGTAAGGACGGTGTGCCATTTATGAGTGTAATTAACTTTAACTTACGTCAAAGATAATATATACTAAATAACAGCAATAATGGGGGAGTGAATTGTGAACCCCAATTAACATGTCCCTTGTTCCAGACTATGATCCCAGAAAGTTTGGTTGAGATTGGCCCCGTGACATAGGAGTAGTTAGATGAGCGACAAACAGATAGACACACAGATTATATTGATGATAAATGAATAATTTTATTGTTTTTACAGTTTTAAGTGATGAATAAAATTCTGGATTAAATTAACTAGGAATGATTACTACATGGGTTTGGTGACAAACCTGGACAAAGAAGTATATAAATTTACATTGTCGAAAATCATAAGGCCTAATATTCGTAACAAACATCACGCTAGGCTGCAAATTTCTTGTTTACAAATTTTACGCAGTGGTAAGTCTAAAGTATTATGTCGCTAAAAATCGGGTTTCGATACACGCAGAGGGTAGAACTTAGATATCCCATTGTGTATCTTTGTTCCTAACAACAAAGAAACCAAATTCCTCTTACTTTCTCCCTAAATGATTTCAAATCAGAGATGTATTAAAATAACAGCTTTAAATGTATAACGTCATAAGTATTTATACTGCACTTGTAAATAACATTTCAGATAGATTACTAGTTTTCATAGTCCATTATCACTAACGAGTTTTGGTATGATGCAAAAGGTTTTCTGTACAGTGATTTGTGTAAAAAAAAAAGACAATCTCAAATATTATTTTCATATATCTCTGACTTGAAATTTGTAATGGATAAATGAAGAGGATGAAACTTAGTATTCTTATAGAAAATTATATCTTCATTCGAAAATTTAGTTTTGTTCATTTACTAGTTTCCCATGTTACCCTTGATGACTTCATATTTGATAACTTGAACACATTCGACTAATTTGTTTTCGTGTATTGTTTGTACGCCAGAGTCTGTTAGTAGTTTGTTTGTTATCAAGCAGAAAGCTACACAAAGGGCTATCTGTGCTCTGCCCACCACGGGTATCGAAACCCGATTTCTAGCAGTATAAGTCTGCAGACATACCACTGTACCACTGGGAGGCATTTGTCAGTAAGTCACCTACACGAAATTCGATATAATCATATTTTTTATCTTCACTAACTTAATATTTGAGGTACATTCAGGGCCAATGTTGCTCAACGGTAAATCTAAAGTCTTATAATGCTAAAAATCTGTTCCAATACCCACGGTAGGCACAGCACAGACAGCCTACTGTATAGTTTCGTGCTTAATAGCAAACAAGAAAAAAATACACACAAAAAACAGATACACTCAGCGAGCGCATAACCTCATAACATTTTTTTACGGTTATTGAATAACAATTGGAAGTATTAGGTTTTAAAATAGAACGCGGGTGCGAAAGTTAAGTTTATTTAATTATTCCAATTCCCAAATTTCCACTGCAGCCATAAAAAGAACGTTAAACTCTAGAGTCTGGTTTTTACTGTAAATGTTTCTACGGTCTAATTCGTTACAAAAAAGTTTATCTGATTATGTTATGCTTTAAATATACTTGTTATGAAAAATGGAAAATTCATACTGTAAGTTAACTAGTGTTTCGAAGAATTCCAGTAAAGTAACCCCAACAGGACATCAGAAACCTCTGGATTTGCGCTATATCAACCTTTTTCAGAATTATTTCAACCAAACACCAAACTATGAAAAGCCAGCACCATTACTATTACCCTTTTCATTTGCAAAAATTTTCTTTTTTGATTCATGTAGCGCTATAAATACGCCAAAGACTTCCCTTCTACTTATAACGTCCTTCCTTGAGATTTGTTTTTCTGTTTCTCCACTTTGTTGCAGTTATTTGTTTCTAGAACGTTGCAAAAGCAAAATTACATTTCCCATAGACATTTAATGTTTTCCACAATTTCCAGACTTATCAGGGCTAAAAATAATGTTGTATTTCAGTAGATATAAAAAAAAATTATAAAAGTGACATTATTTAATTTTGATGCATAAACATTTTTCTAATGCACATTTTAGCGATTTTGGATATGTTATATAGCCCATAATTCCGTTTCAAACAATACCAAATACAGCTTGGTATAAATTTCTTCCAGTTAGGGTTTTTCAGGTTTCAAAGACCATACTACTTGGTCATATCGCTTTGTTTGATAGCTTTCAAATGTTTTTTTCCTGAACTAACTGCTTTATTATGTGCTTGTTCTATAAATTACTTTCCTGGTTTGACATATATTTCTTTTCTGAAATGTTTTCCTTGTTATTGTTGTTCCTTTTAATACAGTATCTTTATTTTTATTTTCAAAATTAATATTATGTCAGAAACCAATATTTATTATTTTTTGTTTATAAAATGCTTCGTTTGATGAAATACCCTACAGGATAAACCAAGGAAACAAACTTTTAAAAATATTATCTGAAATAGTTTTTCTACACAGATGCTGTCGTTATACATAGGGTTGAGTATGCTATATTAAAACGAATTTTAATATACAAATTAGCATATCACGTGACAAATACAACAGGTATAAAGTCACGGTGAAACAGTATTTTGACATTTTTTGATGTTCGTAGCTTTTGTCATGCCACAAAATATATCGCTTTTGGAAAGTGTATATCACAGCTTTTTCCGACGCAAAATGTTCATACACTCAGATCATAAAGGTGTGTTCAGATCTGTGATTTAAAATTTCTAAACTAGGAATATCCCTTGTACTTATTGGCGTTGAGAAACAAAAAAGTATTGATTACCTTGGAGCAGCAAGACTATCCAGAAAGAGACTTGCAAGAAGTCGTACCCTACCCGTGATAAGCACAGTGTCTTCTTACAGCTGAGCATCCACAAACACAAAGGTCAGTAACAAAAACCGTCCACATCCACCAGGTAACAGTGCGAAATATAATAAAGATGGATATCTGTCTGAAAAATCGACACAAGTCACGTGTATGCAAGATACTTCTACAACATATCCAATAAATAATTGTATAGCTCAAGCAAGTGGAAAATAAAACGGAAATTCTTGCCATTTCCTAGGCATACCGGTCAAGTTGACGGACATTGAGTCTATGGATATCTGTGCGACTGTACTGTTAAACCCGTCGTGTTCTTACACTTGATGACTTATGGAAACCGAACAGTAAGGAGGAGAGGGCTTTAAACATGACAGCTTTGTTAAATGAAATCTACGCTGCAGGGCTGTTTTCAGTATGCACGATCGTTAAATAGAATGTAGCCTGACGTGGTGTCATGGTCTCTAACGATGTGACGAGGCTCCAAGATTGTTTTTATATCAAGTACTTAACCTCTGTATTTATATCCTACCAATGTGTTTTTCTATTTTTCGTTCACAAATGTCATTTCCCGTTTCAGTTCATTCGAGTTATATACAATTCTCAGTTCTTGTATTGTAATGAACATTTTGTCTTTGCCAGATGTATAAGGATTACATAGTTATTCTGTAATTTATGGATAATAAATCTTATAAAAAGTCTTTAAAATAAGCTATTTGTTTTCTACTATACCCATTCCATTAGCTTTAAAATTGTCATTTTTTGTATACAATTTTTATTTATTTGCAGCAGGGTTATGAGAAGTTTTAGTTACAATGCGTGTTTTACATTACATTAGAATTTGTTGTATTTGATATTAATACATACCTGTAAAACATCTAAACACAAAATATTGTTTTAAAGCATGTTGTTAGAAACAACGGACGTGAGCACTTACTCTCCAAAACATCCTTATTGTATAACAAAATTCATGATTTACTCACAATCATTTCTTCTGCTAATCATTCACAACGAATTTTAAACTAGTTTTACATTACAGATGACTTACAGTATCTTACTCATTACAAAACCGCCATGGTTACTAGTATTTCCGCATAAGAACATTGTGTATAACAATCGTGGTACAAAATATTTGTGCTTAAACTGCTTCACCTTTTCAATTATTGTGGAACTTTTTTCATTTAAATAATGTAAAATACAGGCCACCATTGCCATTTTGAAGTAGATAACAACAACTTACGTTTGTCAAAAATACTATGTGGTGTGTATATGACAAGGAACATCTGACTTTTGATTATTAGTCAGTAGTGTTTCTCATATTATCAACAATTAAAGTTTTTTCTAAATTAACAACATTCTACCTAAGAACATATGTGACCTTACTAATTATAATTTTCCAAATATTTACGCCTCACTTTATGAAATGTAGCTGAATAAATGTTCTCAGTCGATTACTGGATCAAGTAACTCGCACGTTATGCATTTCTGCTATGAGATAGGACATGAAAACTGCAAAAATTCATCATGTAAAACATATTTTCTATTCTCAAGAAATATACTTGTTTAAAACTTACAGATGAAGTAAACGACAATTGTATATAAAATGCGCAAAAACGAAATTAAATTTGTTTTGTTTTGCAAATAGTTATTATGAAGATGTACTTTTTTCTTTATATTTGAAGTCTCGTTTCAACGAACTTGTATCATGTTTGTCAATTAAAATGTTAACTACACACTATGGCTAATAAGTAAGGAACCAACTCGAAGGTCTATAAAAGAGCGTGTTCTTCATATAACATTATTCTGGAGTAAATGAATGACTATAATTACAAGCCAACTGTGTAAATTGGATCCCAGGTTAGGAAATATCTGGTACAGTAGAAAGTTTGCTCATGAAACTAATACGTTTTTCTATGTATCAAACCAATTTGAAGTAGACTGTAGCTCGTAAAATATCATTAAAAACGTTATCCTTAATGAAATTACACATATCATATAGAAGTATATTTTATACAAAGTGCATAAGCAAATTCGAATTGTATGGCTAATTCCAAGTGCAAATACATGTTTTCCTATTAAATAAGTTTCAGTAAAAATAAACTGTTTATAAGGGGTGTTGCAAAATAACTCACTTTTTTCCCGAGAGCATAACAAAGTAAAATAAAATTTTAATTCAATCAAAAAAGTATTAATCCAAGTATTAATATCGCTTTACTGGGCCCCCATTGTTCTCATGCACGAGTTTTAATCGATTTTCAAAATATTTCAGTAATGTAACAAACATGTCTATTTTTGTGACTGTTTCTGTGAGCACGTTAGTGAGAACACGAATCAAGGTTTCACATTTGTATCTCTAGCATTCAGGCAACGTTTCCAACATTTCTTCTGTGCATTGTTGAACGAAAGCGCTGATATTTTCGGCGGGATTTAAATCTGGAGAGGACCACTCTTTCAAATTCAACAATTCTGAAACTTTTGAGGCATTAATCGGATTTTTTCAAATCTGGCATTGCGATGTGTCAATTGGAAGACTTGAATTCTTGGAGCATGTCTGCGACTAGTTTCTAAGCCATTCTGAAGGCACAAATCTGAGTTCTAGTGAGCATCATGATTCAAAAGTTTTCGCAATAAATGAAATTCGAAGAGTCAAACACCCAAGAGTACGTTGAAATGACGTTTTCTCACGAGTGATGACATTCGCGGTCCTACCAGAGTTCGTCATTACTTCGGGGATGTTGGATTTTCCAGTTTCACGTTTTCTATTTTCAATATGTATATAGTAACAACTAATATACACGCAGATAAATATCGTAATGAAAAAAAAGTTTCCTTTTCTCACCACAATGTAATACATTAACTTGTAAATTGCACAATTCAGCAATGTAATTCTTACTATCTCTCTATCCCCCCTTTTCAGTGGTAACTTTACGGAATTGCAACAATTGATTTATCGCATTGGACGGATTGAAGATAGGCGATGGTGTAACTTTGTGCTAAAACAAAAAGAATCAAACTCTACCTTTTTATGATCTTTGTTTAAAAAATATACATTAACCATTAGATTCAGTGTGATAATCGACAACTATTTTTTTGATCTTCACTTGTATATCTGTTTGCTTGTTTTGAATTTCGCGCAAAGCTACACGAGGGCTATCTGCACCAGCCGTCCCTAATTTAGCAGTGTAAGACTAGAGGGAAGGCAGCTAGTCATCACCTCCCACCGCCAACTCTTGGACTACTCTTTTACCAACGAATAGTGGGATTGACCGTCACATTATAACGCCCCCACGGCTGAAAGAGCGAGCATGTTTGGTGTGACGGGGATTCGAACCCGCGACCCTCAGATTGCGAGTCGAGTGCCCTAACCACCTGACCACGCTGGGCCATACTGATATATGTATAAACATTATAAGGACATTTTATGTTTTTAAATGTTATTGATTATTTAGGATTATTAACTACGTGAATTATTTGGAATCCTTGTCGATCCCTACTATTAAGTACTACCGTACTTAATAATATATTTAAAAATTTCATCAATTTATCATTTTGTTTATAGCCTATTAATGTGTTCACAAAATTTACGTTTCAAATCTTATCGTTTAAAATAATCGCTAAAAATTTGAATGCTAAATGAATAGTCTAATATGTTGTAATTTTGTTGTGTTTTGAATGTTAAAATGTCCTCCGGTGGAGCAGCAGTAAGTTTACAGACTTACAGTGCTAAAACCCGGAGTTCGATTCTCCGAGGCGGACACAGCAGATAGCTCAATGTGGCTTTGTCCTAAAACAAATATAAAAATAGAATTCCGGTGCACTTAAGATAAAATATAGAAGGCGCAAAAGGTGTCATTCCCTACGATGGCTAAAAGATAAGTTTTAGGGCTTATAATTTTAAAATCCGGGTTTCGACAATCGCGGTGGACAGACCACAGATATCCATTGTGTAGCTTTGTGCTTAACAATAAACAATAAAAAATGACATTTTACGTCGTATAAATAAAGTTTTAATAGCTTTTTCTCACAATTATGATAATTTAACTTAAGTCCTGTCCAACATTTGACGTTAGAAAGGAACGGAGATTAAAGTAGAGAAAAGCAAGTGCAGAAATAATTAGTAATTAATTGCTTTTCTTTTTTCTATTTTGATTTCCATTGAAAATTCAATACATTATCTAAAATATGTAATATTTGATGTTTTATTTTTATGTATCATAATTCGGATACCCATAAACTTGCGCCGTTTATAGAGCAACTCGTTGTTTCGAACAAAATTACTAAAGTAATGAAATATTTATATCTTGAGGAATCCTTTAATGTCTGGTTGAATTTTTGTAAAGGAAATTACAACATATATGAAAGTGTTTGATGCTACTGCAAGCCTAATTCAATGTTTTATTATCTTATTTTTATGAAGGTGGACCTTGAAAGAAAGTATTTCCTCAAAAACACCAAGCTTAATGTTTTATTGTTGTCTATAGAGCTAACATTAATTTTCCTTTATAACACTTCTATAGCTCTAGGCATTTCATACTTATGTAAGCTGAGTGTTTACTATTAAAGTAAACTTATTATTTTACTCCGACACAATAGCTTTTTACTTGATGTTTTCTTAGAACTGTACTAGTTAGTAGTTCTAAGCCTGAACAAACAAAACCATCCCTGTTTCCTTATTGGTGTACTCTAAGAAGAAAGAAAGAGAAACACATATTGTTTTAATTCGTATGTTTATAGCAAGCATAAAGTTATATGTTTTCAGAAACCTTTTTTCTTTTCTTAAAAGCATATTTGTTCCGAGAAATTTTTAAAAAATGATTTTATTATCCAATATGTAATTCTGAAAAGAAAAAGTGGTGATTGTTGATGTTTGTGTTTCAAACAACAGTATTTACAGAAACTTCTTTGTATTCTTATATTTGCGCAAAGCTACTCAAAGACAATCTTTTGTTCCTAATTTTGAACTAATAAACTAGAAGAGAGGCAGCCAGACAACAGCACCCACAGTCAACTCTTGGTTTACTCTTTTCTGATCTAATAGTGCGTTTTGACTGTCAATTTCATAGTACACCTCGACTCCAAAGTGTAAGGCGAGACTTTTTTTTGGTAACCCTTTTGATCCATAGTTCGATACGCTAATCAGTAGATCGCTCTCGTCCATTTGCAGAAGGTAAAACTAGTAATAGCTAAACTAAAACTCCATAATCACTAAGACTGAGTGTTAATTACGTTTAGTTTACATACTCCATAAGAGTCTTTCTGTACTTATAACTCAAATTTATTACGAAACTCTTAAAGATTCTTGAAGAAAGAATCGAAAATCGTATTATATTGTACTTAACCGTTAATTACCAATTAACATACGAAATGAACTAAAATATTATATTTTATGTAACTTTACCCGTTTAGTGTTTCCGAACAGAAATTGAACCCTTGTTTAATTCTTCCGCTGTAATCCATTACAATACTAGAGAACAAGATAGCTTCACTTGATAAATTTTTTTTTAAATTTTAGCATTTAACCAAACAAAAAAAATGTGGTCATGATTTCTGATGCACTTTTGAATGTGTATTTTCCTACATATTTATATACACTATTCAGTTTCTCAGTGTAATTTATTAGACCACTGAAAGTCTGTTGTTTATGTTGTTTTATTTCCTTTTGTTTACATTCCAGTTCTGGGATCTTTTTTTTTCTTCTATACTCTTGCATCATCATCATATTTTTTCAGAGTATATTCAGTTTTTAAATATATCTTACCAGGTTACTATTATTTAGTTTATTACTTATCTTCTTATGTTTAATCTCAGACTTCTTTTGTCTCATTATTTTATCGCATTTTTTAAACTTTTACACCATTATTCCATGGCAGACTATTATAAATGAAACGATGTTAACATTTATTAACGAAACTAAATTATCAAAAACTTTACTTTCAAATAATCTGCTTTATTACACCCATCATTTCGTTGAATTTTCACTTGTGCAATAGCTAACATGTTTCAATAGAAATAATCGTGAGTAACACACAGCATCTGCACATATTGATAATAATGGGTCTCGTCATTTCCTTGTTGAAATGTACGTATTGTCGTGCTACTTTTTTAATTCTATTTCTGTATCGTAAGACGTTTCAAGTTGCAGTATGCCTACGTTATTCAATTGATATCTCATTTGTTATGAAGCAAGAGGTAATCATACAGAATTATAGATTAATTTCATATTGTATAAATTAAACTTAATAAGATATCTTTTCAATCTATAGTAAAAAAGAAACTTATACGAATTCATATCAAGATAAAATCATGCAAACGAAATAATGTTTGATTTTTAAAAGATTTAATAAATCTATGGTCGGAGTTACGAAAACGAAGGTTGGGAAACGAACTTAATTTTTTTTTCATTCCATAACGTTATAAGGCTTTCTGTTTAAACAACGAATACTGTATCTACGACAGAGATTATATTGTATATAGTGAACTGTATAACGTTATAAGGCTTGATACAGTATTCGTTGTTTAAACAGACACGACAGAGATTATATTGTATATAGTGAACTGTATAACGTTATAAGGCTTGGTACAGTATTCGTTGTTTAAACAGACACGACAGAGATTATATTGTATATAGTGAACTGTATAACGTTATAAGGCTTGATACAGTATTCATTGTTTAAACAGACACGACAGAGATTATATTGTATATAGTGAACTATATAACGTTATAAGGCTTGATACAGTATTCGTTGTTTAAACAGACACGACAGAGATTATATTGTATATAGTGAACTGTACAATTATTTTGCAAATCATTAATAACCTCCCCACGCAAAAAAGCAATGTTTTTGTAATCAGAACTAGACTCTTATTTACTATATTAAAATCTATATTGGAAATTTATAATGGTTTTTCCTGTTTTAGTTAACTGTAAAACCATTTTTCCTTTTCACTAATTTTTTGCAGCTCCAGCTATAACGTAAATAATGATCAGTAGCACATGCAATCAAACATAGAGCGAAGATAACGTTGTATTACTTTATCTTATTTTACTTTCCTTTACAGTGACCTGTTTGACTAGTAGTGTACTTACACTTACGGCAATTTCTTGTGATCGTTTCGTCGCTATCCTTTTTCCGTTTCGAGCCCGAATTACTAAGCAACGGACAGGAGTTGTTATAACAGTAATATGGTTGGTCGCTTTGGCAGTAGCCACTCCGTTTTTAGTGTATAGGGAATACTTTCAGATTCAGGTAAGAACTCAGCTCATTGTGACACTGAATGAAATCTCGTTTTAATGTGAAAAGCTAAAGGATAAGATGCGACATGAAAAAGCACTTATAATTTTCGAAATTGTGATCCTTGCGTTAAAAAATGTACTTAGGGCCATAAATTATATTTTCTTAAATGAAGTTATAAAAATAAATGTTATATACGTATAGGTACTTTCCTTTTTATTTAAGTTTTTCTTTAGTATTTTTTTCAACGCAATAGCTCTGGTCACATCCTAATGATACATTTTTCTACAGCTACAAAATACTACCTATATATAATGTAACAATAAAATCCACATTGTAAGTGAAACACATTTTCTGTTTCTCTTTCATTAGAGTAAGTTTTCGAAATACACTGTACGAAATAAATAAAATATTACTCTTGAATTTATAACACTCTAACCATAAAAAGACAAAAAAAAACTACTGACGTAAATATCACAATCACTCATTTTACGTTCGTGTAAGAATGTACTCACAAAAAGTAATTTGTCATGATTCTTGAAATGTAAGTTGACAATTCATTTCAGTGTGAAATGCGGTTTAGGAACGATGTTTAGTATCAGTGTGTTGATAAGAACCTTTGATTAAAATAGCTGTGTTTTTCAGAAGATTTTATATATCTTGAGTTACGTAGCAGGATGCGACGTGACTCCTAAGCACCCCCTCATACATATGCAATGAAAATGGAATCCAGTAAACATGCAAGCCACTGCTGTCGCTAAATTCTTACTTTTTCAAATATTATTTCGTTCAGTTAAATACAGAGGAGACTCATAATATCATTCATTAAGCTAAAGTCACGGCAAGTTGCACCAGCATATGGCAGAAAGGTTGTACCATTCGTCGCTATATTCATCAGTGATTATTCTTGTTCAGACATCTGCCATATACGTTATGTTCCTGTATAGAGATGGGAATTGGATCAGAATCTAGATGATCTATAAGTGAGTATACGCCTAGCTATAGGGGGAAGCGTGACTCAGTATTACTAAAATGTATGTTGCTGTATATCATTGGCCCAATGGATGTGTTCTCGAAAGTACTGCACGCGAACTGTTTCGCTTGGAAAGGAATGTATCTCATTTTGTGAGATTATTATATACACACATAGCGCAGATAAATGGCCAATCATTTGAATTTCAAATCATGTGTTGGGTCATCGAATGCTTGAGTTACATATGATAGGTGATTGGTATTATGTTATCAGAGTCGTTTTGACCTGTTATAACCAAAATATTAATAATTCCGATTATTCTTTATTTATTTGTGCGGTTTACTTTGATATATATATATATATATAAGATTTTAGTAGAAGCACGTGTATTATCAATTTCATAACTGTTTGACTTTACAAATATACAAATCAAGGAGTGGTAAACAGTTCCATTAGTTTCCAACTATACGGCAGTTACTAAGTAATGCTTACCACTAATTTAAGCTTGTTTGAAATTCAGTGAGTTTTGTGAAATTTTATTCCTTATATATTTAAATAAAACACGTAATAAGTTTATTAATTTTTTAAAGAAAAAAATTCTGACAGTTGCTTGTGCTGAAAATAGGTATAATTATCAATAACCATATTAAACCAACATACAACCATACATTTAGATACTACTAATCTGTGATCAAAACAGAACAACTACCCACACATCCACTATCTTCTCATAGCGCCTGGTTGAAGAGGAGATGTATCTAGGAAAAGCCCCGCCAGCCTCTTGGCTAGAAAGAAATTTCACATACACTCACATGCAGAACAAATCCCTGGAAAGTTTTTTTTCTACAAGTATATTCAAGTTTCAATTCATTGTTATATCCTGTTATTTCCTTTGAGATAACAAAGAAGTAACGCGGACTCTTTAGAAGATAAATAAGTGATCGAGAAAGATGAGTTATAATTTCTATGATATTTTGAAACGTCTTTGGCCTAACACCATTAAGAAATTTGGATTAGTAAAACACAAATTCTGTATCTAAACTGCGAGTTGTTTGCGTTTTAGTTAAAAAGTAATAAAATATTGTAGATTGATTATTTCCAAAATGTATTTTTTTTGTATTTTATTTCTTATCAATAAGTTAATTTTTTCTTCTGTAGTGGAAGGACTTTTCTCAGGCGCATTGCGACGAAAGTTGGCCCCCTTCCATGGATTACGATGAAAGTCTCCAGAAGTGTGTAACAACCTACCCTTCGAAGCAGTTGTATTACACCTTTGTTGCAGTAATTCTGTTTTTCCTCCCTGTAGCCATTATGACAACTGCCTATTTCCTGATTATCTGGAGGCTCTGGGTATCTGAAGTACCCGGCGAAAGAAACCCAGTCAATGTCGAAGTACAGCACCGATCTAAAAAAAGGGTACAAGCTTTTAAAATGAAATAAATAGTAGCGTACAGGAGAAATACAGGCATAATACCAGAGACAAAGCAAATAATACAGATAGAGTTGGGAAGTCTTTTAAAGATATTTCATTGTTTTACAGAAATTTATTTATTTCTTTACCAACAATGTAATATACTGAATAAAAATGTGATGCTGAAGTTAGAACGTTTCCAAGTCTTTCATTTGAATACACTCTTTATTATAAGAAAGAAAAGCAGTGGAATGAATTATCCCTTTGAAGTTTACCTTTATCTAATAATTAACAAATACAATCGTAATGTATAAATATTGAACCAGCTTCCAGAAGCAAAGCAATTAGATTAGGTTATTCTTATGAAAACTTGCTACCTTAGCGAAACTTTGATATGACATGCTTAATAAATTATTATTAAGCTTAACATATTACATTTCTTTTTCATTTGTATAAAATATTTTATTACCTTTTTCACCTGTAGTTCTACTTTTCTAATATACATAGCTAACACATAAGGGAATTAGTAAACTATACACAAACAATTTTGGGAAACAACAAGTACGCAAAATATTTACACACGTTGTTTTGAACGAGAATTTACATGTTCTATAGAATTTGCGGGTAAATCTGTGTAACCAGTGTAGGACGCAATTGAAACGTTTACAAAATTTAAACCATAATTTTATCTTTAAGTTTATTTGTCTCTCTGTGTCAGGCATGATTTAACGGTTAGCAAACTAGATGGAGGGTTGGACGAACTGAGGTTCGAACTGCAATATGTTATTGAACACACTTTGCACTTTCAGATTTGGAGCTTTAAAACCACGACAACCAAAGATTTTATTTGATTAAGAGTAGCTGTGTATCTCTCCCTCTGGGCAACAATTCTAGGTTGGAGATGGCTATGTTTGTACCTTGGAGCTTCTGACTTAACCATTTAGCCATACAGTGCTACTCTAGTTGAAAATAACAATTATCCACTTTTCATGTGCAGACAAAAGCCACCTAAACCCCACGGAGCCTCCATTTTGGAGCCCCCAAATGTGAAGATTTCCAAAGTCTAAACTTAGATTATTCTTTAGATTGCTTAACGCGTTCCCGTTATTTTTCTTGTAAACCCGAGGACCCATCCCTGAGTGCCCCCAAAACCACTCTGACTACCAGAATGAGGTTTTCATTTTAACATTTCTCAAAATCTGAATTTAAATTATTATTTTTGAATGACTTCTTGCCTATTAATACCAAACTCTAAGTAAATATGTTCAGTCAAACCTCTTTTGAGTTTTTCATTCGTTTATATTCTGTTCTTGTCAAAAACATGTGAACAGAAATTCAAGTCACTTTTTCAAAAATTGAGGGAGTAATTCAAATATCAAGTAACACAGGTTAAAAGATATAAAAACTTTATTAATTTAAACACTATAAAATATTTGTGAAACCATTTCTGAAATAAACATTAATTTAAATTGTGACATTATCAAATTATTTATATTACCGAAATTAATATCTTTAATAAACTAGCTTTATATATAGTGAATTTTGAACTATTCAGGATTCTTTTTGAAACTATTAATCAGATTTCGAACAATCTATATTTCCTAGATCGTAGGTTATTAGTTTAAGCAACATATCTTAAATGGCAGGTTGGACAGACTATAATACAGTTATACTTTTTATAATTCCTTAATATTGAATAAGTTCAACAACTAAGCCTAAGCATAGCCTAAACTATAAAACTGACGTCTTCAGTCTTTACTTTTGCCCCCCAGTGGCACAGCAGTATGTCTGCGGACTTATATCGCTAGAAACCGGTTTTTGATACCCGTTGTGGGTAGAACACAGATAGCCATTTTTATAGCTTTGGGCTTAAATACAAAATAAATGTTACTTTTTAAAATACCACGTATGATATTTGCATTAAATAACACAAAAGTTTACTTAAATCCTTAGTTGCTGAAAGACACAATCAAAATAATATCATTAGTAACTATTTTTATGATAGAAAAACTGTTTATAGTAAAGTTCTAGTTTTTAGTTTATTAACTCTGGGACCTAAATACTGACAACGGATGGTATATTAGAAGATGTGTTTTTAACTGGACCTGTTAAATGAACGCAATAGGTTGCGTTGACAACAATATTCTCTTGAAAATTTCTTTTTAAACGAAATAAGTTTAATGTTCATAAAATACAAGTTAGTTCCAGCATCATTGTATCTTCTTTGAACTTGCTTGTCATTATATTTCGTTTTTTTTTAGGTCATCAAACTGGTTTGTATAGTGCTGATAGCTTTCGTCGCTTGTTGGCTACCTCTACAAGTTATCATCCTGTATTCTCAGTTCGTACACTCAAGTACTGAAATTGGAGAGGTAAGAAACATAAAAACAAGTTAATTTACTTTAAAAACAAACATAGTTTTTTCGCTTAATCATAATGACAAACTATGGCTAAAAATAGTGAGGTAATGTTTAAAAATGTTAAAGAGTCTGAAAAGGCTAACTAGTGCAATTAGTTTGAACTTAGTGTATAAAGATGTTGAAAATAAGTATTTTCATTCAAATAATCAGTTTGAACATGTAGACAATGTGAGGGGCTCGTGATCTAGTAAAAGTATAACACAATTAATATCTCAACAGAGAATATTTTTGTATGAATTTCTAGCAAACAGAATAAAATGGTTTATAGGCTACATCATAGAGTGAAGTAACTTTGTATTTATGGTATATTTAACACAGTTTTGTTTTGTTCTAAATTAGGCACATCCAATAGAATTTTATATTGTTCTCCATTAAGCAAATCGTATTCTTAGAAATTAGCGTTGTTTTATAAGCTTCTGGTTGAATATTGTACATCATATGTTTTAAAGGAATTATTTGCCTATGTAACGGTTGATGCATGCATGTTTGAAACATCGTAATAATGGTATTCAGCAAATTGTTCGAATCGACAAAATGGTCATACTGACAACGTTGTAATTAGCATTTCTATAGGGGAAACATTTCTTTATATAAATATCATACATACTTATTGATGAGTATGGAATGAAATGAGTCGGATCGCTATTATTCTAAAAAAAAACTATATTATTTTAAATTAGGATTAATTTGGTCATTCCTGAATCATTATTATCATCATCTAAGTGTGATATTACCTAATCATAAACAAAAAATATAAAACATTTGCACCTCTTTTGGTGATTATACTAAAGTAAAATCAATAAGCCTAATTAGCCAATTATATTCCATTTTTATTAAATCATGTTTCTCTGTAGTTCTCAGATAGCTTGAAAAAAACGTTTATTAGAATAATTATTAACAATAAAGAATCATTGAAACAAACAAGATTGCAGAAAAACTGCCTCAACTGTTGGGATACTTAGTAAACCTCAAAATGAATCTTATTTAATTACTCTTGCTTTAGAAAACTAAATAATTTGTGAAGAGTCTTGAAAATATTTAAGACTAACATATACGTTAAAGAAAACTGAAAAGAGGTCAAATCGTCCATAGTGTTTTATTTCGGCTTTCCTTGTGGTTGAATATTAGGTTATATTGTTTAAAAAAGTATAGCAATATGTTTTGTTTACAAACTACACAAAAATCTTTGGAAAAATATCCTTAATTTAGTAGTTCCGAGAATTTCACAAATGCGGTGATTAGAATCATACAAATGTTACAACGGTTGGATGCATCGGGCTTACATTTGGAAAAATAATGTTTACCATTCGATAAATTTCATTTGCAATTCAACTCAAGATTGTTCTTAAAATACATTTTTATATATTACCAATTATACACGAGGAAGTATCTTTAATTTTGACATTTAAGATAAAATATATACTGTAACTTATTCCAATAATTATCTCCCATTCAAGCATCAATTAATAAAGACTGTTCAGTATACATCTTTTTTTTTCTCTTCAAATTTCTGTTCTTAAAAAAAAGTGAGAAAAGGCAAATATTTTGTTTCTTTTACAGCTTCCGGAATGGTTTTCTGCGGTTTCTTACTACGCCAATTTCTTTGCCTACTTCAATAGTGCTCTAAATCCAATAATATATGGAGGTTTCAACAGTAACTTCCGGAAAAGTTTTTATGTGGTGGTGAAGTGTGGATATCAGGACTCACATTCTCATAGATGCCAGCAACCGATTTCAGGTTATTGTTATTAATATTGCTTCTGGTACAATGTATATACTAATAAATAGCTCATGCTCCAAGATTAGATTAATCACAAAATAAGAACCTCAATATAGCCACAGCACTTTCAGCAAGTATATCATTCTTCTTCAGGAGGGAATTTCTAATTCAACCCTATAGAAGAAAGGTCTATCTTCTGAAATTGCTAGGGTTATCGTGCATCTTTTTTTGTATCATGCATAAAAGTGATGATGCATGCTTACTATCATTGAGATGCCGAGTACACATTTAAAAAAGCAGTTTTTAATAATATGATAACGTTCATTTCTTTCAACAGTTCTTTGGGTAAATATTAGTATCCAGTGAGACCTATGTTCTCATTTGGCGTGGATCTTTTTCTATACACTTTGTAGAACAGAACCTCAGTGAGATGAAAAAGTCTTAATATTTTGTTCTCCGCTTTTCTAGATAATATGTTCTGTTTATATTTCTTTTTTTATTCTCAGACTACGAATTTTATAACGTTTATCCAGTTCAGTAAAGGTACTAAAGATAGAGAATACATCTGAAATTCAATGTTTTATCTCTTTAGTCAGGGTCTGGTAGTTAGGGCGCTCTACTAGCAACCTGAAGGTCGCAGGTTCAAATTCCCGTCACCGAACAATCTCGCTTTTTTAGTCGTAGGGGCGTTATAATGTGACTGTCAATCCCACATGTCGTTGGTAAAAGAGCAACTCAACATTTGGCGGTGGGTGGTATTGACTAATTACTTTCCCTCTAATCTATCACTTCTAAATTAGGGATGGCTAGAGCAGATAGCCCTCGTGTAGCTTTGTGCAAAATTCAAACCAAATAAACAATCTTTAATAAGGCTTCTGGCTACTCACTTCCAACCAAATATAATTAAGTGGTCCATTAAAATGAGTCCATTACTATGACAAAACGTTATTCTATTAGTTTGTTTTGTTTTTCCATAATATAATAACTAATATCCAGAAAAAAGATTTTAATGTCGCGTGCTCTTCGGTACATAATTCAGAGAAACATAAAAAAGGTTAAGTACTTTTGCGTATTTTTGTAGCAGTTGCTTTTTTTTTAATCCGTAACAAACAACATAATTGAAAACTCTGAATAGAACTACCACACCATCCGTACTCACTTTTCCAATATTTAAGCAAAACATATGTATCGTATTTCTTTCATGTTTATCTGTTGGCCAATGGTGGTTAGGGTACTCAACTTACAATAAGAAGATCGTGGATTCGAATCCCCGTCCCACCAAACATGTTAGCCATTTTAGCCATAGGGCGTTATAATGTGACGGTGAATCTCACTATTCGTTAGTAAAAAGTAGCCCAAAAGTTGTTAAATTAGGAATGGCTAGCGCAGATAGCCCTTGTGTAACTATGTGCGAAATTCAGAACAAACAAAATTGTACGTGTGTTTTATTACAGCAAAGCCACATCGGGCTATCTGCTGTGTCTACCGAAGGGAATCGAAACCCTGATTTCAGCGTTGTAACTCCGAAGACTTACCGTTGTCCCATCTAGAGACAACAAAACTATCAAACTATATTAGAGATGATCAGTGGTTTAGTCATAAAAAAAATATTTAAATAGTTTTAATTATTAAGTATGGTAGTACCTGTATCAGGATCGGTAATTTTCAGATTCTGTCTTATCTGAGGATGAGATAAGATAACCCTGACGGACTCTGGACTCCAATAAATCGTTTATTTGATATCGGCATTTGGTGCTTCTGAGGTTAATGTCTGGTTTCTTCCACTAGTCATCCGGTAAAGGACATGAGGAGCACTGAGTGCCAGTCTCCTCGGTTCACTATTCAGACCACACCACAATTTTGCAGCATGACCTTCAACTGTCGGACTTCCTCTTCTCTACTCGATCATATCTGAACAGATCGAAATACTGGTGTCTTCTGCAGTTCCTAATAAACTAAGTCTCGTTTCAGTAGTCTCAGATGGTAGATGGAGAGTGAAGATCTGGAACGCTTTCCAAATTGCTGGCGAACACTCAACTCTGGTAAAGGATTTCTCCTAGTTCATCGAGGGTCCTCTGATAAATATTCTTCAGATAAGGCTGATTCCCTTTCCTTTCCACTGTTAGTCCTGACAGAAAGCAAGGCATCTCTTGGATTATATCTCACAAATATCACAAGAGAAAAATTACTTAGAAGATTTGAAAATAGAAACAACTAACCATTTCCCCAGTAATTAAATGCTCGTCACGGTTCCAAAATTTTAACTGGGTTCGTTTGTAATGTGGTGATCTCAAAATTAAACCTAGCATACAGCTACTAGATTTCCAAGAACGAGGAGTATTCAGGGCCTACTATTTGGAAAGATAAATATGGTAATTTTCAAGGGTGAATAAGGGGCAAATTGAACTATTACGTTGTGATATAGAACAAAATATAAGAAAAACTCAAATTAACATCATCAGGGATTAGACAGGAAACAAAAGAAGGCAAGACAGAACTTCACAGCAAGTCCTGACTCTCCCATATGGGAATCTTTTCTCCTTCAATATCAAAGAGAATCTTCTCTCAAAGTGCAAAATATTCCTTAAGAAAGCACATTCACTATGCAATCGATCAATCAGAAGACATATTAAATCTCTTGAAACAACAGATAAATTACCCGACTAGTCCTGCCAAAGAAAGTAATCTCTAAGATTTATTTTTGCACACGCACAACTAGACCTGGGATTAATACTTACAAAACTGAAAATGTTTGTAGCATTGAAAATTTCAGTATGTAAAAGTAGTTAACGTGTAGCCAATTCTCAGTATCTGCATGTTACAGGTAACTAATCCATAGATGTTTGTATATATATATATAATATGTATGATGCATGTGATCTTAATTGTATTATGATTGTTGATTTATCTAACTATCGGTAGATCCATCAATCTTTCTATCTGCATACATCGCAAGAATTTGAAAGTGTATGATGCTTGTTCCTATATGGTATTGTAATATTTGATCTGCCTTAGTAAACATTAAAATATGTATATATATAGTGTTTGTAGATATTGTCATTGTATTGTTTTGTTTTCATGTGCATGTAATTGGGGATACATAAATGGTACATTTTTGGTGATTATTAGTATTTATTTAAAAATTGTCGGTGTGAGATTGACAATTTCGGTATGCTATTAACTAACATGTACGAAGCTTGATAATTTATATCATTTTCCTTATAGTTGTTGATATGTATATATATGAATCAAATTCCTTAAATACAACAGGTAAGTGAAATTACATCATGCTGATAAGCTTCTTCGTTATCTCGTGTTGTTTTCATACTTATTTATTGTTGATATTTGTAGCGATTATTGACGTATGACTGGTAAAAGTTTACCTAATTACTCATATTAGTCTATAAAGAATCATGCTTACATCTTATATAGTCGATTAAAATTTTGTAAATTCTAATTTTCAATGGAATACTTATCTACTATGTTTAAAAAAAAATGCCAACAGAAGCATGACTATAATTCAATTGAACGGATATGTTTGTAATATAATTACACATAAACACATATTATGCAATAATTGATCCAGTATATTTAAAAAATGGGCATTTACCAACTGAAGCTTTAATTTGCAATTGATTTATAAAATTGTTTGTTTACTTGTTGAATTTCACACAAGCTATTCAAGACTTATCTGCGTTAGAACGTCCTCAATGTTGAAGTGATAAACTAGAGGTAAGACAACTAGTTAATTCCACCCACCGTCAAATCGTGGGATACTATAATGGAATGATGGAATTTGACAGTCACTGTTATAACGTAACCGCAGCTCTAAAATACAAAGCACAATTTTTCGGGGGCTGTAACGGGGAGCGTTCAGTTCACTATATAAAATAAAAGCTTATTAACTACGATTTGCCCCCAGTGGCACAGCGGTATGTCTGCGGACTTACAACGCTAGAATCCGAGTTTCGATACCCGTGGTGCGCAGAGCACAGATAGCCCCTTATGTAGCTTTGTACTTAATTACAAACAAACAAAACTACGATTTCGATAATTAAAATTTAAAAGAAAGGTTTTAAAATTTCTATAATCCATTAAAATTATATCAAACAAAATAATGTTACATCTATGTTTTATTGTATATTTTATGCAGTTATTTATCGTTATCTTTATCGTTATTCTTTTCTATGTACTTTTTCCCTTTCACCAACATCTGAAACTCCGATTTCAAAAATTAATCATTATCACTCAGTATATTACTCAAGACTTGTAGTTATTCTTGAGCAACGGGCAAATACAAAAGTCTTCTTCTGCAAATTCCTAGTTTTTTATTATTTACAGAAAGTCCCTTTATTCTATAATTAAAATCTTAGTGCTCCATACACAAAGTGCGAGTCATACGATAAAAATAATTTTCTGTAAAAGTGAAATACAGAGGTTGAATACGTTATTTTGCAAACTACTTTGGAGCCTCACCACATCGTTACAATCCATTTCACTATGTCTGGTCATGCTCTATTTGACTACCGTGCAGCATGACAATAGCCGGCTGAGCACTTTCCATGCATGAAGGCTACGTTGCAAAACTGTTATATCGAAATCATGCAACTTCTCACAACAGGCTTTCCATAATACATCTATTGTGAGAGGACGACAGTTTTCCAGCACCGGTTTCAACAAACCAATCACACAGAATTCCATATACACTTTATCCAGCGACTTGACTCGTATTACCTCAAGTAAATAGCATGAATACTCTTTTTATTTTCCAGCTAATTAAGGTATGCAACGGTTGAACAGTTATGTCTTGGAAGCAGCTGGGTGCTATTTCCTTGGATACATGGATGAATTTTGCACCGAACTATATATTCTTGGATTCTCATCTGTACTTTGCATTCCACTGCTGGAGCACGACTTGTTTCAGGTTTCTTTTTGGATGGACCTGGTGTCCTAAGTCGATCATTATTCCTTTGTCTTCCAATGCCATTAAGTACAAGATATGTTCTTATTTTGGTAATTCAAAATCCTCGATATGAACATATCTTTATTATCTAAGAATATTAATATCTTGCGTTGAAAAAGCGATCAGTTTTCTGTGACATCATTCTACTTAAAAACATTAAAAACATCAAACAATGTCGAAATGTAGTTCTGATAAAGGCCATTTCACCGTGAATTTCTGTCGGCTATGGTTGTCACGTAACTAGGTGGCTTGCATGTTTGAAATCGTTTTAATATAACGTATTCATCATTCTGTATATCTTAGGTGACAGATAAATCAACAATGAGAACAAAAACAAAATGTAAACATGTTATTCACTGTAACTCCTTTGCTCTAAATTGGAGCAGGTTAAAAGTTGTAATTGGCTTCTGTATTTTTACAATTCAGAAAAGTATAATTTATTAACATTTTATGTTTTCACTTTCCTCTTTCTTTAAATACATATCAAAATTGCGAAATGAAATCTACGCACCAAATTGCGTATATTAGAAAATCATTTTCTTTATTAGCTACTAAGCAAAGAGGCTGCTTTGCAACAAATTGGCTAAACCATTTCGTAGTACACAAGTTGGCTCTCCTAGGCTTGTCAAGTAGTTGTGCTGATCACTATGAATGCTTGAGTCTTCAGTTTAAGAGACTCTCAGCGTTTTGGGTTCAATATTTGACTCACTGCTTAGAGAACCAGAACAAATGTCACCAAGGTAAGTACCAGGTTACAAGCACTAAAGATGATGTTCAGGCTTGCAGTGAACCAGATGTGAACATGTTGTTAAGTGCTCGAGCGATCACTGATCGGCATGCAGTGAGCCGGAAGTGAACACGTTGTTAAGGGGCTGAGCGATCACTGATCGGTTTGCAGTGAGCCGGAAGTGAGCATATTGTCAAGGGTCTGAGCCGATCATTTATCCCGTCAATTGGCGTGCAGTGAACCGGATGTGAACATGTTGTTAAGTGCCCGAGAGATCATTGATCGGATCGCAGTGAGCCGGAAGTGAGCATATTTTAAGGGACTGAACCGATCATGATCGCACTGATCAGCTCAGATACTTGACAAGTGTCCTGTGGTAAAGCTATGGATTTCAAAGCTGGCTAGCGGGGTTCAAATCTGTGCGATACTACAAAAAACCATCACCACTTTAAGTTGGTAATGATGCTATAACAGTTAGAATAACAATGAATCTCTTGATGTGGATGTTATGTGGTAGGTTACAGCTTCCCCTCTGGTCAGTTGTTAAAAATTATGGACGACGGTATCTAGCTCTAATAGCTTGGCCTAAATACAAACATTTCATAAGATAAAACAAAATATTGTTTAAAATGTAGTAAGATATCTGACAGGTTTGAATAATAGCTTCAGTAAAAATTAAAATGTTTATACCTTGAGCTAACCATCGGTTCAGGCATGGCCTGCATGTACATCCATATAAGCACTTTTTTTTATTGTCATATTCACATTACATCTTGGTTATACGCACTCACGTAAAAAGAGATAATTATATGTTTTAATAATCAAACGTTTTATGTTTTATTTTTTATTGTGGGAGGTGAGAGTAGGATAATTTGAAAACTCAAACGTAGTTCATGTGTAAAAAAAAACAAAAACAAATACTGTTAGTTCAGTCGATATTCGGATTGAATAAGTACATTATCTTCTTTTTTTTAATTTACAATTTTTACCATCAAATCTCTACATACAAAGCAAGGATAAATAGTCAAGTTAATAATATTAATTCTATTCAAAAGCATGTTATCGAATCGTATTAATTAATGTAATTTTTCGGAAGTTTAAGCTTCAAACAGTCGAAAGTGCAGGTAAAGTGTGGTAGACTGACTTTAGATATAATTCGACACTGACGTCATACTTATTAAAATCTTCCAACTGTAGTTTATCTTTAATATGTATACTATTTATATTATATTTGATGTATATATACCAGAATTAATACAGCAATACAGTTTTACGCAATATTAAAGGTAGTGTCCTTCCCTGCTTACAAAAATGCCATGCGTAGCCCAATCACAGAGGCACATTTTTCTTTACATGTCCGACTAGATTCATGGTTCGTGTTCAATTATCGCAAAAAACACGCTCCACAGAGTTACAGTGAAATACAATTATACCGTCAGATAAGAGTATTCCAAGAGATAGTGATAGGTGCGGTTGACTAGCTGTCTTCCCTCTCGTCTAGCGTTTCAAAATTAGGGAACCTATGTGCTGACTGTTTTTTGTGGTACTTTGCGCCAAAAAATTATAAAAACCAAGAAACAAACTTATCTGTGTCTAGATAAATAACATGACACAGAAGTTACAGCATGAAATCATTTTATAATAAAAAGAAATGAGATAAGAATACGAAACTGCAATTGAGTGGCTACAGCTACAAACAGTGTTAATAAAAATATATATAATCTAATAAATTAATTACACATCTGTATATGAATATTATTTTTTCGTTTTTGACAACATCTGAATATTGCCGTTGACAATGTACGCTAAGTATCTTTTTTCAGCATCTGGCTATTACATCAAAAATTTGTACAATGTTTTTAAAATTGCTATAACTTAACTTTTACGGACTGATTATGCTTTTACTGTACATGAATATTAAATTTTAAAAGACGTACACTTTTGTTTAAAAATAATGCCTGTAGGATCACGTTCCAGATTTAGAAATGTTTTTCATATTGCTATAAACATTTACACGTATTTTGCTTTATGTATAGATTACTGTTTTGATTAAGTAATCTTATTTTTACATTTTCGAAGGTTATTTACTATATATATATATATATACAGCGAAGAGAGAGAGAGAGAGATCCTGTTTCTAAAGATTTCCAGACGAGTGTTTTTCTTAGTATCCGTATTATATATATTTGTAGGATCTTATGTTTACGTTTTTATAGGATACACTAAATTTAATTTAAAATATCTGGATAATTAATTTTAATAATGGAGCATCTACACATTTCATATAAATATTACACGTTTTATGACATTTGAAATATCGTGAAGCTACTTTTCAAAGATTTAAACATGATTTAGCAAGTTTTAAACATGTCATGTTTTGGTATTTCAATAAATTTTGCAATATTTTCAGAGATTTATTTTTAGAAAATTTACATATCATTTAACATCATTTGCAAATTACGTTCTTTTACTTACAATATTGAAATACTTCTTCCTTAAATATTAATACTCTTTTTACAATAGTAACAAATTATTTTCCTAAATAATTGCATGTATTTTCACAATGACTGCATACTTCTTTTTAAAAATCTGTAAATATATTTTAAAAAAATCTGGAAATAGTTTTATAAAGATTTATTTAAGGGATTACAAACTAGTGGATTACATGACTCACTGATGTTAACAATATATAAAGTAGAAATTTGTTTCCTAAGTGTAAGATAGTAATTCATTTTACTTATTATCACAACAAATATATAATGTAATACTGAGTTTTTTGCAGGGCTTTTTCTGGATGTTTAAAAGTCACTGGGTTTTAATATATACTTTTTTCAGATCCTTCCAAGGTATTGAAATAGTTAATTCGAATATAAAGTAAACTATTCCATAAACGCGACTATTCCACAGAATACTTGATTATCAAATTTCATTTGGTTTCAAACTATATATAAAGCTAATAATGTAAACTTGTTCATGGTTATCCGACGATTGGTATTTTATAACTTCCAAAACACGTTTTGTTTTAAATATATCGCAAACGCAGTAAAAATCATTTTAAAAGATTTTGCTTTATCACACATAGAAGTTTCTCTGATCCAACGTACTCTGTAAAACTCTCGCTTTGACTTGAAATGATTTGAAGGAAATTCGGTTTAGCTGTTTATATTATCCAAATTTGATCTTAGAATATATACAATGAGTTTAAGAATAGCTTTATAACTAAAATAACTATGCTTACCTTTTGCTTACCTTTACGTAAATTATTCTCAAGATCACTAGCTGCCAATCTTTTAAACAGAACATTGTTACATACAGATTGAATATTTTTTTAGAGAGGTCTATAATTAGTATTATTTCAGCTGTAATAACCGTATTTTATGTATAAACAGTTGTGTTATTCTTCACACACTGGCTGGTAGCTTTATTAGGATCTCCTTTTAATATCAAATTGGACAACATTACACCACCATACTAGTCTGGATTCAGAATAACATATATGCCACAAGAATCTGGAAGACGTATAAAGATTGCAATTATATCACAGACTTCGACAGAGGATTACAATAGCGAATGTAGCGTAAAGTTTCATTAAAAAAAAATATTTAGTCAAGCTGTGCTGGATAAGTAAGATGATTGTTGCCAATTTCATGCACGTCATTGAATTTCGGACAATATGGGTGCGATTGATTATTCAATTACCGTCTTGGAAAACTCCTTGTCTATTAGGATTGATGTACAACGAGTGGGTTGAACCCTGTTGGTAAATTCAAGATTTTATTCACCCTTCTAAATGAATCAAAATGTCCAAACTCTTCCTTGAGAACGTACCACACACCGTTGCATCATCTCCAATACATCGTGTTGTTGGAACAATAAAATTCTGGTCAAATGTTTTAATCTTTTAACTCCACCATCGCTACAGAAGAAGGCGAGTCATGACACACTTGTTATACTATACAGTCTGTATTTTGTACTTCATTCACCACTGAAGCTTCTCTTACCTATTAGAGTCTAGGATAAGCGTTTTTCAGACTGGCTGCTTACTTATATGTGAGAGCTTCCGATTAGACTTTACATACACTTGGAGAAAGATGAATGTGATCGTTGTTGACGGAATATGTCGATTGTGAGATATTTTTACGTTTGTTGCACAGCATAAGCCCGTCCAATCTACTTCTTTCCGTGACGTTTAACCGTCTATTGGTCCCCACAGTACTGTCTAATGTTAAAAATAATTCATTTCAATTGCCACTGCTGAGATACTCCGATAGTATATGTTTTTATTCAGGCGATCAAATAAGCGATCTTTTATAGCAATGGTTCTATTATAAGAACAACCATTATCATGCTTCAGTGAAAATTTGAGATAATGCAACAACCTATTATCCTGCAGATCATAATATTATCTCACCTCTCCATTTATGGAACTGAAGTAATCACTTGACACATCGCATGATAAATTTGTTTTGCATGAACAAAGAAAGGTGGTGTTTTACCTATGTGTGTGTGTAAGGGTTTAATTAAAGTGGCCAGTTAATGTAATTGTTAATGAAAGGTTTTTAACCTTGATCAATTGGCAGTAAATCAATTATATAAATTAAAAGCTTATTTTTAGTCTTTTTTTTCCTCTCCTTTAAATAGGAAATTACAAAAAATCCAGGGCTACTCTTACGTCAACAGCTTCGTCTACGTTATCAAGTAGAAAGTGGTTTGAGTACAGAAAGAATCAAACAAGCAGGTACAAGGCAAGTTTGGACAATGAACAGAAAAATATTGAAAGCCAGAACTTAGCAACTTTCAGTAGTACTGTGTGTTTGTCGAAAGGAGGAAACTCGACAGGAGGAAATGACAGCTTGAGAAGTGAATTCTTAAAGAGCACCTTGAAAAATAAATTGGAAAACAGAGTGTGATAATAGGTAAACACATTGACGAAAGATTCAAGGGTATGCTTTTATTATTTGCTGTAAATTTAAGGTGTAAAGTATTTATAGTACATATATAATATAAATGTTGGTGCCTAAAATGTACCAGGAACTGAACATGTAATCAGTAAACAGTTAAGCAAATATATGTAGTGCTGGACGATTCTTTAATGATTTTCAAACCTAAGAAAGAAAAACGAATACGTACATTCATAATGATGTATGTAACTTAAGATGATTTATATACTATTTACAGGAAAGCTGTAATCCAACAAAAATATATTATGTATAAAATAAAATGAAGTATTAAATTATCTGTACGTGAATATAAATATACTTAATACTTAAAGAAACACATAAGAATAGAATAATGGTTTGTTTGAAAAGTTGCCATATGTGTGTGTATGAATATATAAGTCTGAACTTGTACTAGCATAAATGTAATACATCTCAGTGTACTTTTAAATACCTTTACTACTTTCATATGAATATGAAAGTAGTAAGACCAATCAAAACACAAGAAATGACTTTACTCAGAAAAAGTTCTGCAGAATGTTACGACAATTGTAAAATAGTTTGGGCTCAACAATAACTCAAAATTTATATAAGTTATATAAATTGTTAACATTTAAAAATTGTAAAGTAAGGAACGAGAAAAATATTGTACCAGGTAACAAAAACAAATGTGTTTAATGTCTTCAAATAGATATTTTGAATTTGGATACTTCATTGTTGGACTGATAGGGCGGGATTTATTTAAGATGAAAGGTTATTCTGATCGTAATGGTAAATGTGTAATTTATGTTTTAAAATATTATATTTACTGAGAATTGCCTTTCACGGAATGTTATGAAGTTAGATGTAAGGAACATCAGTTAAAGTTGAAAGAGATGAGAAAGCGTTCGACTATTGATCAATCTCTCAAGTATTAGATGATTACAACACTAATTTATTAGAAAATAATTGGAGTGGGAGTATGACTTTCTTGTTCAACTAGTGTGAAGTTTACGCGACCCCCTATTATTATAAAAGGTTGTAATCCGCTATAGTAGAAACATGCATGAAAGATCAGAAAAACGAAAGGTAACTGTTTGGCATGAGTTGGAAAAAAGTAACATAAAAAATGTGAAAATAAATGAATAAATCAAGAGAGGCAAAGAAAGAAAGTAATATGCTGCCAGTAAGAAACAAATCCCACTTCTAAATAGATGTGTTATTGATTATAGTAATAAACAACAATTTGTTATGTTTACACTAATATGAGTCAGTTCTTGATAAGATTAAGTTGATGGTCATAAAAAGGGAAAACAAAGTGTGAGTCTAGCTTGATAATAACAAAATGTTGTCAAAATGACCTATAACAAAGTAGTGTTAGAAGTGGGATTCATCAGTTCATTAGGAATCGAAACTGAACAACGAAAGAAGAATTTAAAGGTAGATCCACATCAAAAAAGAAGGAAAATTAACTGGATGAAGCAGTGAAGTTAGGATAATATTTTTTGTTGTTGCTGTTTTGTTCTTATCTTCCCTTTTTGTTTTTTGCAATGGTTTGGATAACTATTACTGGTTATAAATTGTGTGAGTCATTGTTCAAGTGCCTTCCAGTGGCACAACGGTATGTTTGCGGACTTACAACGCTATAAACCGAGTTTCGTTACTCGTGGTTGGCAGAGCACAGATAGTCCATTGTGTAGCTATGTGCTTAACTTCAAACAAACAAACCAACATTGTTTAAGACACTAGCATGGATGAGAATTGGAAGTCATTCGCAAAATGTCAATTGGTATATAAATGTAGAGAATTGGGTATAACAGGTAGCAGCAATTGGAAAAGAGATAAGATACACGAAGTTTTAATTGAAGTGAGAGTCACAGTAGATGATTTTTCTAGATGATTTTAACTTAGAGAAAATACAGGAACTATTCGCAAAGGTTATCATAGTAAGGACTTAGAACTTACTAAGTTAAAGTTAGAAACTAAATGTTTAAAATATGAAAATAAACTCTTGGAAGTAGAAGCTGAGAAACAAAATACGTCTAAAATAAATTTTGAAGATAGGCATAGGCACAGATAATTTGAATTTACGAGTGGTAGGCACGGTAATTCTGGTGATAGGGCTGGCATGCATGAAAGAAAAATCCATGTTCAGTTGTCTAAATTTTACGAAAGAAATTATGTATTTTTTCTGCTTTTGAAAAATAGCAGGAGCAGAGGAATGGCAGCCATAGAATATGATATTGAAACTAACTCGTGCATTACCTGGAAAAGTGTTAGTATCATACAATAAGATTCGGAACGTAAACAAATTAAAGTACCGTGTAGTGAAATCAGCTATTTTAGAGTCATACGAGTTCGGTCCTGACACTTAACGTAGAAAATTCAGTGTTAGAAAAAACACCAAATGATACATTTAAAGAGTATGGAATAAAACTGCTTGAGTTGCTAGTTAAATGAATTAAATGATGCAGCTGCACTACAGACGTTGACAAGATTGTAGATTGCATGTTTGAAGAGCAAATTTTGACAAAATTAGCAACACATATGGTAATATGGTTAAAATATATGAAGGCAGAAAATGCACCTGAGACAATGAAGTCAGTAGATAAATATGTAGTGACAAGAAAACATGGTGGATTGAAAGTAGGTATAAATGAAGTTATAGAACGACATAATAAAACAAATAAAACTGAATCAGGTGTCCTGAGAATTGTAAGATCAATCTTTTCAAAGAATGATTTTGTAAATAAGAAGAAAAATGACAAACCTCTGCCAAGATGTTTTATATATGACCAAGTTGGGCATATAGTTAAACTCTATAGGCAGAATAAGAAAACCACAGAAAGAAGGGAGAATGTAATGTGTTGCATTGAAGACAGGTAGAAAATTATAAATGAGTATTTAGAATATGTGATGATAAATAGGCAAGAAATAAATATTTGTAAGTGGAAAGCTCTGGTGAGAAAATATTTAGTAAAAGATAATCAACTGAAAGATGGTAATTAGGTTTAATTGGGTTTAGCACAAGAGCAGGATAGGCTTGGTACTGTAACACTAGATAAAATCATATTGAAATGTCGAGCTTTCGATGCTGAAATAGTCATAGGGATAGCAGATCCTGCTTGGTAACGAGATAGAATAGTTCGGGTTGTAAAATGAATCAATAGAAGTGGTGACACGTAGCCAAAATAGCTAGATAATGAACGTGATTATAGAAGGAATAAATTACCAAGTAAATACTACAAGTAATTATGAACTTTAACTACTGTTAGAATAGAGAATATAAATCGACTACAAATAATTAAATCACAGTTAGAAGATGAGAACTTGGATAAATGCCACAGTGAAGCCAAGGTTGAGTAACTGTAAGTAATTAAACTAAGGAGAAATTACTACTACTGACGGAAAGAAGTGTTGAGACGTAAATGTAATGGGAGTGATGCAATAAAAGGTATGGATCAAATAGTACTCCAAAAGTAAAGTACATAGACAATATTAGAGTTAGAGTATGATACAATGTCGGCTGGACATTTAGGCATAGCTAAATTGAAAGATAGGATCATTAAAATCTACTACTGTCCTGGTATGTTTGGAGATATAGAAAATTAGGTAAAAAGCTGCCCAACATGTCAACTGGCTAGTAAAAAGCCCAATGAATAATTTTCCAGTTATTAGTGAGTCATTTAGTCCCATTAGTACCGATATTATCGGACCAATTCCAGTAACAGAGCAGGGGAAGATAATGCTGACAGTGGTTAATTCTGTTACTAAACATGTAAAGGCCGTAGTACTAAATTCTACAGAAGCAGAGGAAATGGCCTGAAAGCTGATAGTGATATTCTAACGGGTCAGGTTTTCTGAAGAACTTTTATCAGATTTAAGTAGCAATTTTTAATCTAAAATAATCCAAGAACTATTTAAGGCGACAATGGTGAAAATAAAACACACTAATCCTTATAGACCACAAACAAACCAGATGTGTGAGAGCGCAAATAAGACAATTAAGGCCACGCTAAGAGTAATGGTACAGGAGAATCCTGTTGACTGGAATATGATATTGCCTTTCGTGATATTTGTATATAGATAAGTCCACCAAGCTATAACAGGACTTTGAACCTTTGAGTTAATATATGATAGAGATAGTAAAAATATATTCGTCTAGAGACAAAGCCGAGACACGAAATGTATAAATGTATCTGACCAATTTGGTGTAAATGTTAGCAAAGGAGCACAAGTTAGTACCTAAAACTAATCAGGAGAGCGAGAATAAACAAATGTTTCGCTATGATAATAATATTAGACAACAGGAGCTTAAGATAAACCAGTTAGTTCCAGTACTGGACTCACTACACAAAAATAATGTAGCGGCAAGGTCGATAGGTCTTATCCTTATAATTAAGTGTGTCGTAAAGTGACGTATGAGGTAAATGTAGGGGATGGAGAAGTAATGGGACGAACATATCGTGTAAATATGCTTAAGCCATGATACACTAAAGTCGCTCCTGAAACTTGTGTGATGACCATGCTCTAATTAAAATTGACATACACACACACATATATATATATGCTGGAATATCGGAACCTGTGATAACATCGCAATTAGGCAGGAATAGCTGAGATTGTTGAATGTATTCAGGAAAACGTAGGAAATGGGTGTTATGAAGTTAAGTGTAAAGAACATCGACTGAAATTGAGAGAAGTGGGAAAGAGGCCGGCTTTTGACCAGTCTCGAAGCGATTAGGGAATTACACCACTCGAAGTCCTATAAAATTGTGATTGGAGAGAAGAGATACTTTTCTTGTTCAGCTAGTGTGAAAATTATGGGACCCCTATGATTATGAAACGTTGTAATTTGATATAAGAAAAACAAGTGCAAAGTCAAAACCAAAAGAGATTTGTCTGGTGTGGATTTGAAAAAGGTTTGTTTGTTTTTAAGTTTCGCGCAAAGCTACACGAGGGCTATCTGCGCTAGCCGTCCCTAATTTAGGAGTGTAAGACTAGAGGGAAGACAGCTAATCATCATCACCCACCGCCAACTATTGAGTTACTCTTTCACCAGCGAATAGGGGGATTGACCGTCACATTATAACGCCCCCACGGCTGAAAGGGCGAGCATGTTTGGTGGGACGGGGATTCAAACCCGCGATCCGCAGATTGCGAGTCTAGCTCCCTAACCACCTGGCCATACTAGACCATTTGAAAGAGGAATATGAAAGACAGGAGTTCAACGAAAGAAAAAGGAAGACCAGCAAATGTGAGAAACAATTAAAAAAGAAGAGGGTTGAGGGAATAAAGTAATATTCTGCCACTAAGAAACAAAACCTAGTTCTAAATCTACGTATTATTGCTTAAAGTAATAAAGAGCAATATATTATGCTTACGTTAGTGTGAGTAAGTTCCTGATAGAAATAAGTACAAATAAGGTTGATGGACATAAAAATAGAAAGCGAAGTAGAAGTACTGTATGATTGTAACAAAGTGGTATCAAAGCGATCGTAACACGGTAGCTAATAATTTGAGACTAGTTTACATAGGTATCATGTTAGAAATTAAGAAAATTGTCCCTCCCAGTAAATAAACATTTTTATTTCTGTACTTTCAAATATATTAATGGACTGAATAAACCTATTTTCAAAGTTTTCACTTTTAGAATTGTAATTAATAGACAAACCTTTATTGACCATTTGGAATAAACATTAAATTATTTAATACAAAGTGGGTAAGAATCTCTAAAAATTACATCTGTACTTTGTATATCATATTGAAGTAACTTTATCATTAAAGTTAAAATAATCTAATGCTAAATTTAATTTAAATATTTTTCTTAATTAGGTTTTGACTTTACATTCAAAATAATAAGGTAATTTTCTTTCCTAATGTGTATTTTTTAAAATATAAAAATTATAAATTGAAAAATAAAACTTATGTATTTCATCTTATATTTAAACTATAAATTTCATTTTGTTTTTATAACGGTTTGTAGTTATTTTTCTGGTTCTTATAGTTTTTATACTGAAAATTAGCTTGTTATTATACGAAACTAGTTTAATAAAAGGAAATTTTGGGGGGAAAAAAGATTATCATATTTATCTTGAAGTGTAATTTTGAATTGTAACATATACATGTGTGTGTGTACACATATCATTAAACGAAACAACGTTATTAATTTTTTTAATTTTTTTTATTATTATCAATTTAAAATCAATAAATAAGTACCAAAAGTATAAATTCTGGCTTCGTATCTTCAAGCCCTCCAGTGGCACAGCAGAATGTCTACGCGACTTACAACGCTAGAAACCGGGTTTCGATACCCCTGGTGGGCACAGCACAGATAGCCCTTGGTGTAGCTTTGTGCTTAAATTCAAACAAACAAACGTATTTTCAAGGATATTTCGCGTTCCATAACAAGATATGAGTTTAGAAAATGACAGCGATTTCCGACTATATTTACAAAATAGTTATTTTTTTTTTCAGTAATGATAAAGCATGTAAATTTTATGTAATATCTAAAACTTATAAAAGTAAAGAATTAACACTAAAAAAAGATAAAGAATCCTAAAAAAAATCTATAGAAAAACCTTTACAGCTGAAAAACTTAAGGTGATTGAATCACTGAGTTCTATTGTGAACACCATCCTAAAACAACTTACATCCAAAATACAGTCATATTTAAAATGATAATGGCTTTATTATTCATCCAGAAATGGGAAAGAACAGGTAGTGAATGTACTTAGCCATACAAATTTATTGGTGTTAGTGTTGGGACTACTTTTAGTTATATTGGTGGTTAAATTTTGCTGGATATTCAATTTAAAAATATTTTCCTGTTACTGTATTATTCTTGTGTCTGTAGGTCCTCCTGTAGTACAGTTTATGGTGAAAGGATATAACGCTATCTACCTTCTCTTTGGAGAATCTTGGATTGTCTCTTAGTCATCAACCACACAAATCTTATTTCATATCCGCCTTGGAGCAAAAGAAGTCTGTTACATCTATAGTCATCTTCCCACCTTTTGCCCATCAAAGACAATATTTATGTATCTCCTTCTAATGATTATCCATTGGACTTTTCTACATATTCCTATGTGCTGTCATTTCTCGTCCTTCATTCATCACCTGATGCCGAGTCATTAGAACTATTACTTCTTCATTGCCATGTGTCAGTCCTTCAAGTACTTCTTCTAATGGTCACTGACTCATTGTCTAGTCTTTCATCTTTCCTACTATGATATGGATTCGAACTTTTATACATCTCATTCTTTATTTTGGGAAATATCTAAAAGATGCCTAATGCTAGCATTCAACAGATATTACTCACACGTTATAGAATGATTGTGAAATACACTAATCCCTATTACAAAAGTCAATTTGTAAGAAAATGGGCATTACTAATTTGGGGGTTAGCACTTTTATTATTAAATTTCAAGCATCTACAAAACTATTTGCAGCAGCAACAGCCTCCACCTCATCGTACTCTAGTATTTTCCTGCATGATTCGTGATGTGGATATATCCATTACCGATAAAGAAATCATTTCTAATCTGTGGGTAGACGGCACTACTGTTAAATACACACAGGGTTCAATATGTATGATCCGAATCTTCATCGAGAGCAGTAATGTTCTTGATCATCTTCTCCAGCATGATACATGGTTACATCTTACATTGCAGTGATAATTTCATACATACACTTCAGCTAAGACATAACCCTGAACATCTCATATTTACCATCTAATTTACATCTCGTGCCATCACGCTCGATACTACCTAGGTCTGAAATGGGTATCATTTGCCTCGTGGCTTATTCCTCTACATCGACCATAATTTCAGAATGAATATTGAATGCCACCTTCTATAAGTATCTGATATGAAAGGATTATTGTTACAGCAATCAACTTCCAGGCCACATGGAGTTTGAATTAATTTCTTCTCTTCTGTACTTATAAGGTTTCATTCGTCCTTGCACCACCTATGGTCATAACTCATGAATTTCTGCCTTTTATATTTACGAATGGTTTATGGTACTAGAATGACATGCCCTCCATCTGGCATTCAAAATCAAGCTATCCAGTCAAACCTAGGAGTTGTATGATCACGTCACACTTCCCAACATTCTTCATCATCTTCAGAAGTTCGTACCAAGTATATCATACGCTGTTTCTAGACTTACAATATAATCATTGGTGACTTGTTAAACTTTTCAGTTTATCCTCCATGAAAACCATTCCCCCCAATTGAACAACTTTTTAACATGTATGAGATGTCTCTTCCAAAGGATGACCCTGAACTTGTTACTTCCTCTACAAAACCCTACCTACGTATAGTTATCTTACCTGAAGATATTTTTTATGTCTCATTTACCTTTACATAATATGAAATAACGTTCGCAACACTTGACGAATATCACTTCTTACCATTCCGTTTACATTTTATAATATTTTTCACTACTTCAAAATGTATACCTGATCAACCATGAACCACAGTCACTATGTTCTGAAATTTTAACTCATGGCTTAAAGAGGCCATAACCTTCTGCTGGATCACCAGTCATATGGGCTGGATTGAAATGACAAGGGGGGAAATATGACTCACTTACAATAGAAAATTAATTAAAATAATTTTTGGATCAATACTTAAATTCGTTACATCTACGATTTGATAAAGAAGCAATAATTAAAAGTTGAATTTTATATTGATATTTGTTTCTTTGTATACAAAGTAAACTATATCAACAAATCTCTGGAATGTCAATGAGAACGAATATGGCAGCTCCTTATGTCAGTAAGTGATGGAATATTTTAAAATTGAAATTTTCAGCAATTTACAAATTATTTTTATGGTAGTTATTTTAATTATTTAAAGCATAGCTGGAAACTATTTTTAGATGATTGTTATTTATTATGAAATAGATCCTTTGATTTTGAAATATATTTTCAAATTTAAATAAAACTAACCGTAATATAAAGGTAAATACTCTATTTTTGACTATCTAAAATATTCTTTTCTCTTGTCTATACCAGACGTTTAACAATAAAAACTGTCATTATCTAGAAAATATTATACAGACGTTTTTTCTTAGCTAAACTTAGAAAGGAAGTTAACAATAATTGTAAGGATAATATCAAGGAAAGCAACAAACTATCTTTTTGATAAATACTTATTGTTCTTGGGTTAAAGTTAATATTAATTATGTCAAAAATAATTGAAAAGAATCTCGGATACAACATTAAAAGGTATATTTAAAATAAATAACACATATTATCCACAAGAGAACCCAAAAATCTTTATATAATATTAAGTCAGAGAAATGAAACAAAAACTCCATAAAAGCATCTTTTAATATAATAAACCAAACTGTTATATTTGTGAGAAAGGTTGTATTATATAAATGATAAACATATTATAGACTCTATTGAGTTGAAAATATTTTCCAACTCTAGATTCACTTGTGATTAATGTAATAAACTTACGTATTATGTTGTATTTGTTGAAGAAACAGTAAATAAACGTTTGAGAATACATTTATGAAAGTATCATGTCAAGAATGCAAATAATTGTTCATTACCTGTTAACAAACAAATTTATAAGTGTATTATGGAAACTTTTCATACTATGCCGGAATATTTTATCCCAATATTTCCATTTCAATATTCTTATTTAAGAAAAAAAGCATTACATAATGAAAAATATTTTGTTACTAAATTTAAAACTAAGCTAAATGTTATGTATTTTAATACATGGAGTTAGTTTAAAACACGTGGGAAACTTCAGTGTAAAAAAAAACAAAGTCGATAAGACAATTTTTATGACTCTTATATGGAGTTTATAAAGAAAACTCTTGTTATTGAAATTGAAGAATATCCTTGAACACATTTTATCTTTTCATTTAGATTAAAAATAATGAGAAGTTTATATAAGTTTTAGAATAAATTACTTTGTTTCATTTATTAAACATTTCGCTGAGCAGAATACATTTGGTTCCTGGAATATAAGTATATATACGTATTTGCCATATTACCAGTGTTTTCCATCCTTCAGTAACACAAAACTTCAAAAGTATTTATTAATGTGCTAGCCACTTCTGATGGTTACATTTATTTATTATGTACTATTGTAATTGTTCCATGATAAGCAATTACAATAATACATTTAAGTCTGCGGACTTACAACTCTAGAAACCGAGTTTCGATACCCGTTGTGAGCAGAGCACAGATAGCCCATTGTGTAGCTTTGTGCATAACTACAAACAAACCAACATACTTTTGGCGCACAGAATATGAAAATCTGTAAAGAGTTTCAAACTACGAACTACTAATACATAACTTATAACTTTAGGAAAAATAAAACTATGTTATTATTACATATTAGAATACATTAACATGTTCTATTGTAATGGTTTTTATTAATAAGTATTGCACGTGGTAGATTTAGAACTGAAATTTACAAAATACAGAAAAAAAAAGTTAACATCTTCTTGGTAAATCAATTTTTGTATGGAACCACGTACGGCAGAATTATTGTCAATATTTACACAAACATAAATGAATATAACTTTTTTATTTACCTTCACGTATTTCAATAAAGCATACTTTATATAATGGCAGAAAATTCAATAAAACATTTTCCATGGTTATTCACTTGTTAAATATCAAGTTTATTTAATCATAAATAAAATTGCAATTGTTGTGATCATAAAGCACCGACCGTCTTAGCAAACTTTGAGTTCCACGCTCAAAACGTATCCTAAATGTTTACTCAACCTTCCAATTTCCTTGTTCATTTATGTATTATTGTTTAATATGTGTTACGTAGTCTATCCTGAGCTTAATAGGTGTTTACTGAATAGTTTGGTAGATTCAATGGCTAAGCTGAAAACCTGAGTTGAGTGTAAAATATCAAAGATATTTAATCGTGACAGCTTATTTACAAAACCAGTGACATTATCTTGTACATATCCGTATTTTAAAAAAGTTGGTGATTTTGAAATAAACACTTCTATGATATTATGAAAGTGTCATAGTAATATTGATATACATATATATATATATATAGCAAGACTCTTCTCGGCATAGTATTGGAATTTTCTACTTATTTCTAATTTTTAGTCATATAACATAAAGATTGGGTAACATGAAATAAACAAAAAATTATTTATTTTTGGTTTAGAATCCTTTAGATTTATGGCCTGATTATAAGTCTTTGAATATGAAAATCCGATAAAAATATGATGAGACTAGTAAGAGATTTAGAATAATGTAGTCTAGAATACTAACTTTTCTTATCGTTATTATTCACAATAGTGAAAACAAATAATAAAGATAATTTTGAGAACACAATAATGCATCAAAAGTGTTTTTACAGGTACATGTTGAATCGCATGACTAAAGAACATTGAATGAGTACCAAAATAACGGCGGACTTGGCAGGGCCTGGTGGTTAAGGTGCTTGACTCACAATATGAGGGTCGCAGGCTCGAATCTTCGTCGTCGAACATGCTCGCCTTTTCAGCCTTGGAGGTTTTATAATGTGACGGTCAATCCCACTAATCGTTCGTAAAAAAGTAGCACAAGAATTGGCGGTGGGTATTACTGACAAGTTATCTTCCCTCTAGTCTATCACTGGTAAATTAGGAACAGCTAACGCAGATATCCCTCATGTAGTTTTGCGTGAAATTCCAAATAAACCAAAACAGCGAAAATTATTTTATTGAAACTTAATTAATCTCTTCATTCCCATGAATAAGAAAAATTTACTACTACAGGGTTTTTCATGGTTTGGTCTTAAAATGAAGTAACAATAAAAACTTATTTTGTATAACTTTCAACTGGAAAGTTATTATATGATTAGTAAATATGTATACAGGAATGTTAAAATGAAAGTAACAAATTAAATCATAATAACTTTCTCTAATAAGAAATACGGAACATGTTATTCAGTTGATCTTTCAAACAAAAGCAAATGAGTATGGAATACTAAGCTACGAATAAGCTTTCTAAACATCGTATTATGCTTTCTCTAAAGTGTTGAAATGGCAACTATGTGATCACTTTTATCAAAGCATATCTAAGATAATACGTTGTCTGTTTAATATAAATATCCAGTATCTTTGTTTTAGATTGGGATTTAGAAATTGTTTTAGATGAAAATTCGCTATCTAACCATTTTCAAATTCCTCATTGGTTAATTTCTATGTAAACACTTTCACAGGGTGTATTGTGGTTACTTTAATGTTTCTGTGTAACCTTGATGAAGACAACTAAAATATTAATATTTGTATTAAATCTCACTTTATTTGCTATTTTTTCTGTATTTTTAAAATCATACAAAAACTGATTGGTTTGGAAAGACGTAGGCGATTTATTTCACGGTTATCTTACATATATAAATATATTGCAAACCGAACCGTGGTGTCGTCCGAGTGTTCGCCTGTCTCTCGTTTACGGTGGTCGCTTTCCGCAATGCGTCAGAAAAGCTGTGCACGCAGGCAAAGTTCAACATTCACTTTTGAAATGACAAGACAACAGGCATGAATAATGTTGATGCCTAATTTTATTTCTCAAGCAGGATATTTTGCACTAAATTGTACGGAATTAATCACATTCACTGTCATTTTGATTTCAAAATGTGACTAACTTGAAGAATAAAAATGCAGATTTACCATATGTTATTGTTGACATGACTGAAATGCTCAACAATTACTTTTCGCAAAGGCGGTATAAGTAGTTCAGAGCTTTAGCTCTGAGTGAAACCAATAGTGCAAAACAATTAACTTTTTAAAGTCTATGAAATAATATAAATTTATAGATTAACTTAAACTTTTCCCATCACTGGGGACTGGTACTTTTGCTTGTTCTTAATAATAAAAATTTATGAAACTTTGTTGTATATAAGTTCATTGTTTAAGAAACACCACACATACTGATATTAATCAATTATATAAACATTATTCTTTGTTGCCTATTGAAAACTTTAAAAGAAGTAAGGAAAGCTTTTCCAAAGCAGCTTATACTTACTTTTTACATTAACGCCGTACTATTCTATATTTGCAATGTTTTCAAACAATAAATCAAATTTCTACTTTCGATGAGTTTTGCCTCCCAGTTTTTTTAATATATCATTTTACTGAAACATTGCAAAATTATATACTGTTTCCTGTCAAACTTTGCTAATACTATGCTGTAAATATAAATCTGTCTCAAATGTACTTATTCAATATAAGACAAACCATGTAAATCGCGAAAGGGTCTTATAATTTCTTATTATCTCAAGCATGTGTTCAATGTCAGTTTTTTGCTATAATTGAATATGTGACTTTCAAAAGTTCGTGTAACTATTTTATCGTTGATAATCATGTTACGAGATAAAAGTATGACTTTAATATTTCCTAATCAAATGAACAATTTCTTTTAGTGTTTTGAATCATGTAAAAGTGCGGTGTTTGTTGATTGTGTTTTATTCCTGCTTATAATAAAGTCGTAGAGAAAGTGTGATCTTAGTGTTTTTATTTAATAACAAACCGATTTCATATTTAAATGAATTTACTTATTGAGGTCATTTGCTCCCTTTTTCTTTCTCTCAAGCCCAAAGTAAGACTAAATCACAATATACGTTGTTTTTTATTACAATGATGAACTGATTGATAAACACACATTTCTTTATATTATACACTTGACTGATTAAGAAACATTTTACATAGATCCACTGGTTGATGCTGCATAAAAGTAGAAACATGAAAAAAATATTATTGACAAAATAATGCGAGTTGTAATTATTAGTTTTAATATACTTGCATAGAACCCATAGTTAAATGAAAAGTCGAATAAAATTCGAAACTTCCAATGCTTTACGAAATCGAAAACCTAATTATGGGTTAGATAATTTTTTCGTCTTTCACTGTACATGTTGAAAAGAAACTTTCTCATAGATTTAATTGCCATTCAATAGTCATGCACAGCATATTATGTGTAAGAAAGCACTGTGATAATTTCAGGCATTCTTTAGGCTCTCTAATTCACAGAAATGATCAAATATAAACCATTAATTTGTTTATCTAACGTGTGTTTGTTTATATATGCAGTAAGTTCTCGTTCAGATCATTCTGTGCCACATGCTAATAAGGTGTCCCATACGTATGGCACAGAAGTGTTTTTAATAATTCAGCTCAGAAGGATTAATGTTGAATACAAGTTGTATATTTTTGTTAAGAAATATTAAACTGAAGAACTTCATCTACAGACAAAGTAAGAAAATATGTACCCGCTATCCCAAATAATGTTTCATCAGAACCTAAATTTAATCTACATATTTTCCAGCTCCTCTACTGTAATTTTTAACCAATATATCAGTGCAATGTTTTAGAATGTAGTCAACGTTTTATGTAGATACTTATGTATTTTAATAAATTACAAGTAGTTTAGGAAAAACCGGTAACAGGAGAAATGGAAACCCATATTATAAATATTTTCTCATATTCTTCTTACACATTGCAAATTTAACTGCATGAACGAAATATTACTCGCTCTTCCCTCAGCAAAGTCGCACAAAAATTAGGTTATCCAGTTGCACCACAAGATCTAAGTCCATTAAGTCATGACATAAAAATTACATTAGTTCAGTAAGAGTAGACATTTGAAGTACTGATCTTTTCAACAGTGTAAACTTGTAGGAAATTTAAGTAATAATTTTAACAAAAATATAAAATAGGTGAATCAATGAAGAATGTTAATTTAAAACGTTTAAACGGGATGCATCCAACAGTCTTCATGTTTGTTTAAAGAAAACATTTCATTCTGGTATTCATCGTGCGGAACAAAATACTGTCCTCGAAAAAAGATTCAACCGAATTACAATCTATTCATTTTATTAAACCCGAAGTTTCTAAGTTTTCTGTAGAATGGTATTAAAGTCACAATTATTACATTAGTAACATTAATTTTTTGGTTTGTTAGATATTACTTTTTGGCTTGATTTAATAAAATATGGTTGACGAATATAGTAATACACCACTATTTTTGACCCTACCAGTACGGCTGAGAGCTTATAACGTTAGAAATATCCGCGGTTGGCAGAGCACAGATAGCCAATTGTCCAGCTTTGTACTTAATAGCAAACAAAACAAGCACAATTATTGTACTTTGGAAAAATAATTACATTTGAACTGTAATGTATGAATGTAAAAATGTGAAAGTTCTGCTTCATCATCTCATTTTTTAGTGTTAAAACATATACCTCTCTTGTTTCTCATCCTTTATTTACGTAAGCTTTCATTTAAAAATAAAATTCATTAGCACTTTATTTTACTGTTCCTGATCTCGAGTTCCTACTATGCCCTATTTGTTCAATTCATTTACTTCTATGGAAATATTATACTTTTATTTGTTTCTTTAAATTTTAGTTTGATAGTTTGAACTTCTGTGTGATATCTGTGCTACATACTAATATTATAAATACGAAGGAGTGTGACGATATTCTGCAAGGGAAATCCAGATTGATCAGAGTTGCTCTGACGCCATAATTTCAGTTGTTTGTTTGAGAAGGGCGATTATACCATAAAATAGCTGCGGATAATAAGAACTGACTTCATTAGCCAGTGATACAGAAATCTCAATAACTTGATGAAGGCTGTTATTAACATCTGATCAAAGAAAGCTACCTACACAAGTCTCAATTAAAAATTAAAAAGTCATTAATATAGCTAATTTCGTATTCTGAACTAAGTTGAAATATGCAGTGTCATAAAACAGGAAGTTTATAATCATTATAATGTATAGACTAATCAACTGGGTAACTTTGAATGGCTAAAAATGAACAATTATCAAGACATAAAATGTAATTTTTGAAATCTTAAAACTAATAAAGTAATATATTTAAAACTGTAAGTACATATCACACTCGTCTACAAAACGAAGTACTTCTATGCTGACATGAACTACATGTTCGGAAGTGATATCCGATTAATTTTAATAATCATAATTTCCTACGGACACAATAACAATATTGGAAACTGGTTAGTTCACAGAAGCCAATAAAAACTGACAAGTTTTACTGTAGGTAGCTATCCTTGTAATAGAAGACGCTACAACATGTGTGATTACATTGACCCAAGAACATCCATGCAGGGTCCTAAATCGATTTTTTACATTAGGGTTCAATATAACTGCACATAAAAATCCATTAAATATTCCACTGTGTTGTGGAAAATTATACTTAGGAGAAACTAATAGATTATTAGCAGAACGAACCCGAGAACATCTCAGAAACATAATAAATTCTATCACAGATAAACCAGTGGACACTTTAATTTGCCCAACCATATCTTTGAACATTTTAAAATACTTGTTTTGAAGAAGGCTCCTACAAGCAAATACAAACGCGAACTACAAGAAAACAAACTCATTTTTGACCTGAGAACTATCCACCCGAATAGGATGAATGAACGTTTTAGCTTTTTCCTATCCTTTAGTTTTAACTTCTCTTACAACATTTATACAGCCAACTGTGTATGTAGCTAATCCTTTATTATTTGTTCATAAATGTTTTCTTATAACTTGTGTCGACTACTCCTATTTTTACTTTTACCAAATTATCAGTTTATTTGTGTATACACGTATATAAATATGTATATATGTCCGTAAGTATGTGTATATATGTATATATATAACTTTCTAATTCTCTCATATTGTTTCAAGCGTTTGTAAACATTGTTAGACACGTTTATATTTGCTATATTGTCACGCGACCTTCGATTTAGAACTTAATCGTTTAGGGTTTTACTGTTCAGCTAGAGATACCTGATGAAGGGCATTGCCCGAAACGTTGTATCTACAACAGTATATATCATAAAATATATCTGTAGTTAACCTCTTGTTGTTTTTCGGTGGTTTAACTTACAAAATACTTCTTATTTATCTTCCAACAACTATCGTGCATAATTTTTTAGAGGATGGCCCTGCATGGCCAGGTGGTTAGGGCACTCGACTCGCAATCTGAGGGTAGCGGGTTCGAATCCCCCTCACACCAAACTTGCTTGCCCTTTCAGCCGTGGGGTCGTTATAAGGTTACGGTCAATCCCACTATTCGTTGGTAAAAGAGTAGACCAAGAGTTGGCGGTGGGAGGTGATGACAAGCTGCCTTCCCTCTAGTCTTACACTGCTAAATTAGGGACGGCTAGCGCAGATAGCCCTCGTGTAGCTTTGCGCGAAATTAAAAAAACAAACAAACAAACAAACAATTCTTAGATGATTTTATAGTCTGGTAAAAATTTCCTTCTTTAAAATACCGAATTTTATTCTGCTTCAGATATGTGTTTGCAACAGGAATGAAGAAAACCAAGTGAAACTGATTAAAAATTTTGAAGTTTCTACTTCACAAATGAACAAAGGTACCACCGTCATACAAATATCTTAAATTATAATGTTATTTCTAAACAAAAATCAAACTAAGTTGGCAGATTGAAGACAAGTTTACAACGGAGAATTCTTGTAGACAAAAATTATAAATCGGCATGTTTTAGTTAACAGTTTTTTCCCAGATATTCCAAAAACAAAAAATAAATAAATTATTCCAAAGAAACTCAGCAAAGACTGAATTAAGAATGACAATGGAATGCTCAATGCAAGCATTAGCAAGAAATGCTTTCTAACAATCAAAGTGACTGTAGCAAAGTATATTAAAATGCGAATTAATTGTACTTTATAAAAGGAAAGGTTCTCTGCTGTAATTCTTACATTATACTCCTTCGAATAAGAATGGAAACACGTTAGTAATATGCAATCCCTCTGTTTAGGAAAATCTCCACCTGAAAAAGCTGATAGAAATAAGCAAAGATGTTTTTAGTAATTTTCTGCGGTATTTGGAGATATTTACTATCGTATGACTAACGGCTAAGATGTAAAAAAGATCATAATGGTTACAGGAAACATCCAAAACATTTTGTCGTTTGAGATATACGTATACATATTTTGCCTTAAAAATAATAAACTTGAGATTTTTATGTAAGTAAGGATTTGAGAACTAGTGATTAAAGATAAGCAACACAGGCTTCATATATTGATATTGTAACAGCTTGAAATCGATCAATATCTGCTAAATTCCTACGTTCATGAGTTACAAGGCTATATATTCTAATTCTAGTTACTTATGCATGGGTTTATTAGAAAAGTTTAAGTACGAGGAGAACAAAAACACTAGTCTATCACTGAAAACTACTAGGTGATACCTAACAATGCTATATTAATTAACTGTATGATTATCTTTAAGATTTGGTTGGACTTTTTCAAAAGAAATAGTTTTTTCGGTATAAAAAAAATCATATTTTCTGGAAATCTGTGCACCGTTAAAGGAGAAGATAGTCAAACTTTTCTGGGGCTCTGCTCATATTCGAAAAAATAAAGGGGAAGATGGCGCCAATTCTTTACAAGTTTTAGTTTAAGCAGCTTAATCACAATATATATATGTTTGTTTACCTTACCACCATTAACAGTTAGTGCTTTGATAAGAAAAATTAGAACCTTGCTAATATATTTTTTGCAGATGACAAACTGCACGGAAGTGTAAATACTCCTGAGGAAATAAAGCTTATGAAGACAAAAACAAAATCTATTTCATATATTATTCTTGGAGAAGAAGTTTCGTTTAAAGAATTACTGTTATTACTGCCCATATTCCTAGCACTCGTGGATATATTGAAAACAGATATATTTGTTTGAGCCGAAGTACGTGTCTTATATGTAAATGTTTTAAAATGCTTGTATAGCTATTATAAGGGTGGTTATGAAGCCAGTAATGATACTTGAACTGTTTTTATGGAAGCACGTCTATAAGGTATTATATGTTGTGCATTACACTGATCTCTGGTTATGGTATTAACATTCACCGCACATATAAATAATGATGATATGTAAACACAGGATACCAGTGACACGGATAATACAGTGTAGGGTTTAGAAATGTAAACACAGGATATCAGTGGCACGGACAATACAATGTAGGGTAAAGAAATATAAACACAGGATATCAGTGACACGGACAATACAGTGTAGGGTTTAGAAATGTAAACACAGGATATGAGTGACACGGATAATACAATGTAGAGTTTAGAAATGTAAACACAGGATATCAGTGACACGGACAATACAGTGTAGGGTTTAGAAATGTAAACACAGGATATCAGTGGCACGGACAATACAATGTAGGGTTCAGAAATATAAACACAGGATATCAGTGACACGGACAATACAGTGTAGGGTTTAGAAATGTAAACACAGGATATCAGTGGCACGGACAATACAATGTAGGGTTTAGAAATGTAAACACAGGATATCAGTGGCACGGACAATACAATGTAGGGTTTAGAAATGTAAACACAGGATACCAGTGGCACGGACGATACAATGTAGGGTTTAGAACAACTGATCATGTTATTAAAGTTATTTCATCAAAATGGCTTCAATACTGAGGAAGTAATATCGGCATATTTTTTACAGGACTAACAAAATGCGTAGTAATGTTATATCTGTTGCTGTCAGCAAAATGGTTATAAAGTTCCAGTGACAGGGAGCGTAATCGACTCATAAAGTTATCATGAGTTATTTCACATTCTTATCATTACATAAATCCAACAGCTAGGATGTATTTATGATACAATATAAAATTCTCGGTAAAAATATTGCTTACGAGTTTCTAGGCAACATTTCCATTATGCCTAGTCAATCACGTTCCCCTGACCTCATCCCTACTGACAAACGGTTACGGAACTTTCTGAAGATATACTTCTGTTGCCATAAACCAGCAGGTATTCATCAAAGTATAATGCCATTACGAAATAAGTTTCGGCGATTGCTGGACAGATGCTAAGCATTGCAATATCCAACACAATTTTCAGGATAGACATAGTAATCGATAATTATTGTGGCAACATCGAAAAGTTGCAATAGTATAAGTTGCTAGTACTATTTCTAGAAATAGTGGAATCTAGTAACTTGGAGCCATTACATACGTAAGCCTAATACTTTGTCTTTATGCTAATTTGTTTACTCTACAGCTTGTTTCATATATCGTCACTGACATTATGATCTACATGTACATAAGACTGATCTATCCAATATACATTATTGTAGAATTACTAAGTAGCAACTCACTTTGCTGTTAAATGATGTGAGAACTAGTCAGTAATTACAATCGCAATAAATGTATATTTAACAGGACTTTATACTGCATCCCCCCAATGGCTCAGACCGTAAGATAGGAGACATAGACGCTAAAAATTGGAATTCAATACCCAAGGTACAGAGCAGTACAGATAATCCATGTTTTAGCTTAACTCCAAACAAACATAAAGCAAATAAAGATAAACAAACTAAATTCTTATGTCGTTAATAATTATACAGTCAGCGCTCTAAGAAAATCTTGTTATGATTGCGTAATAACATTATATTGTAAAGCCAATATCATACAACAACAAATGCCACCACATTATAAAAATAGATTAGAATAATGTTTTTCACCTTAACACCCACGTTCTCTATACTTAAGGGGCAATTATTCTATACTTATTAGAGCTGTATTCTGTGAATTGGATGTGAGACCAGCCTACTGTATTCCTGTGTGTCTAAAGGTGCATGTAAACCAATAGATATGAATGATCACGTGAGAAAGAACATATCAAAGCTGGTGTTCAATCAGGATAATGATAGTACAAACTACAAAGCACAGACAACTGATATATATATATACTTTAAAATAACGGTATTAATGGATTAGAAGGGCCTGCACAGATCCATAATATCAACACTATACAACTCAGTATAGTAATCAAGTGACTGAACTTTTTAAAACAAAAATGGAAACAAACTGAGCCACACATTTGTTGAAACTCAGCTGAGAGAATGCCTCGCGGAGCAGGAACAGTTTTTTAGGTCATGGATGGCGCAGTGATGCTAGTTTATAGTAGGTAGTAATTTTTATAACTCCCCTCTATGACTAATTATATATATATATATATGTATAATACCTACTTATGCATATCTGTTTGAAGTTACTTTAAATAACGAATGTAATATCTTTTCTCCTTGTTTGGAATAAATTACTGGCTTCCTTAAAATAGTTTAGAAAAGAATTTTGTATGTATATATTTATCCCTTTTTAGAGGCACTTAAATTACTTCAATTTGTTTTACTAGATTTGACGTTTTTCACAATAGCAAAAACAAAATTAATCTAAATGGTATATCTCAATTAAATTAAAAATCAATGGCAAGCTGAAAACATAATTTACTTTTTACAATCCGACCAATTCTCATAAGTACTGAGATTTCTTTGAGGGTTATGCAAAACTCATCAAAATTATTATATTCAGATGTTTAATTAAATGAACTTATGCTATTTTGCTTCACTTCTGTGGGTTGGGAAAAATATCATCGTTATAAATAAAGAATACGAATATAAAATTAATAAGAGCTTTAGATAGGTAAGGGAGAAGCATAATAAAATATTTAATGAGTCTTATATAAAAAAAAATTAATCAACCTCGCATTCTCCACGTTTTCAAATGGGTTTGTTCTTATAATTAACAGCACCTTAAAGGTCTTGCAGATATCAAATATCGTGGTATACTTATTAAGTCTGGTTCAGACTCCAACCGTGTAATCTATTTAGATCTTTAAATATTTATAGAATGTAATAGATATTATATTTGTTTCAGAAACACAAAATATTTAATCAACCATAATTTGTTAGTAATTTTAATCCTAAGCTATTATCTTAGATTTTCTTAATGTTTACATCATATCCCATACAGTGAACCTTAATAGATTTGTTAGGATATTTTATTAATTGTAAAAATCAGGATTGTCTGTGCTTGCCGTGAGGTTATGAGTGTTTTAAGTATAAAATGGTATCTGAACAGTGTTTATCACAATTAATGACAAAAACGTAAGTCAACTAAATATATTTAATATTTTATTTCACAATACAGCGTATTACAAGTACTGTAATACGACAGCTTTAAACTTTTAGTATATAAAGGTCAAAAATTATTATGTGGCCTATATAGTATTAATATTGACCGTGTAAAAAACAATTCGTTTATCTTGAGAAAAAGTATTATAGCCTGCTAAAACAGATCTTTAAGAGTCTTTCCTCACTAAATCTGACGAAAACAATTCGAACAAGTCTTTAAATCGTACTTAAAAAAAACAAAAAACTTTCACTCAGGAACTCTGGCTGGCCCTACAGTAGAAGTCTGGATTTCTGACTAAACCGGGTTCGAATTCATGCGATAACATAAAATATTCACCGCACTATAAACTGCGAGTATGTTATATGAATGATAGTCAGTACCCTAGCATAAGTAGTGGGTGGTAAGGTGCTGCTGAGTAGTTGCCTTCCCTCTTGTCAGTATTTCAAAATTAAGGACGGCTACTAATTCTCATAATTTAACTATTAATTACAAAAGTGGATAAAATAGCTCTATGATGAGATTATGTGGTGAGTATGTTGGACAAACGAAGTGTTAAACGATTTTGGTTAGTCTTATTAAATAAACTTGTCTGAACCATTTAACATATTTTCTCGTTTTTGATCGATATTAACCATGTCACATTCCCATCTAATACAATATTTTTAGATATTACAATACAGTAACTTCAGTTGTTTCTTTTGGCATCGTAATTCTTAAAATACTCTAAGTTAGGCCTAAGCGATATGTAATCCTTATCATAAGCTTATAATTAAGTTAACACGATCTTATTGCTGTTTTTGATCTACTATAGGAATCTATTATACCTTTATTTGATATTCAGCTGTGAGTTAAAACATAACCAAGTGGATATAAAAGTCTCTATAAAAATTATTTTTATACATCCATGCATTTCTTTCACAATTCAGTTTAGTTTTGAGTTAGCTTTAATCAGTATTTGATTTTCATAATCATGACTTTGTTACACTTGTTCAGTTAGATGCTTTAGTTAACTTCAATCTCTCATTACAACAAACTCATATTAACTTGACAAGTTCAAAATATTTAATTTTGATCCATTATAATAGGCTAACTTGATTTCACAAAATAAAATTAGTATAGACTCGGATTAGATTAAGCACACTGTATTTTATGTTTAATTAAGATATTAATATTTATTGTCGTTACGTATGTCTATCTATAGAAGTGAAAATAAAAAATAAATACGAAGAGAAGATGCAATATATAATATAAACAATTTTTGAAGGCACTATTATCATATATACGTATAGAAACATCATGTGAGCCATCAAATTTGATAATTTTGAAATTAGCGATTGTTAAGGTTCATATTTATAAACCAAAAAAAATTATATACTGTCATAAACACTTAAAATAAATATAAATTCTAATGTAGTAAGAAATATTTGAAAATAATACATTGTAAATTAACACATAAAGATAAACAAAAAAATCCATTTAAACTGCTCCAAAATTGTTATCAGTGACTGTGGGAATATTCACAGACAATATAGTGTCCTTATATTATAGATAATCATACTTTACTTAGAACCCACAATACAGTATATTACAAGCACGGTACTCTTTTTAGGCAAGCCTTAACTGCCTTATATGTATATAACGAGTATATAACATACACATACTGGAATATAAAAAACTACAAATAAGGTTATGTTGTTCTCAGCTTATGTAAATAATTTATTCTTTAGTTCAAAGATGGTATATTTATTGAATGGTGATAGGAATACCGTTGGTGCTGCTGTCTATTAATGTTTTAGATCTCGATTATCTTATGCTAACTTTTGAAAGTACAACATAATCATATTGGATTTAAACTAACATTTATTTTGGCGAAATGAAATATTTATTGGTTTCTACTAAACAAATTAATATACTTAATTCTTTAAAATAATAAATATTTTAATAAAGTTTGGTGTAA
>NW_013665613.1:1992412-1996194 GCF_000517525.1 Limulus polyphemus
AACAAATTAATATACTTAATTCTTTAAAATAATAAATATTTTAATAAAGTTTGGTGTAATATGCAAAAAATAATACATACATGATTAGACGTATAATGTATTATACATTTTTGAAATTATAAATTTAGGAAAATACAGTGCTTGACGAAACTATTGGAAGTGCAATGGCATTGTTGATTTGTATTTCTTATATGTTTCACTAGTAATTATTCTGTAGTAAATCGTAATCTTTCAGTTGTTGAGGTATTTTTCATGTGGTACACGTAATAGCTCTGCAACTATAAATGTATTCTTTAAGTAATAAACAAACATAGTTTATGTCTTTCAAGTTCTTCAAGACTAGGAAATATTTGCAAATGTAATCGCTGGGATTCGCTACTATGAGGCCGATATACTTAGTGCTTTAAATATGACATCATTTTGTGAGTGAAGTAAGGTTTTATATTATACATATATATATATATATATTTCATTCATAAATACGATAGGTGGCCTTCGATCCTTATAATTTCCGTCTGTACATTTTGGTCGAGGTGGTCAGCATCCTGAGGTTATTTGCACTTTACAAAAATGATGTTTTGTTTCTGTGGAACTACTTTCCCATCGTCCCAAAGCGGATAGCCCAAATTATGCACTTTTGCCCGATACCCAATATACAATGTAACAAGCTTCTGCATAGTATGATAATTTCAGTCATTCTGCACGACCTCCACTGTGCTTCAACACACACACACACACACAAAATGGAAAAATCCATTTCAGCTACAATGAGGGACTTGATAGGTATGTTTCGAATTAGAGTGCTAAGAATCCACTTTTACTTGACCATTCTTCAAATGAAAATAACAGATAATGTTAGGTGTGCTTGAAGGTAGTGAGCTTTCAAAAACTTAATTAATTCATTTTTATTATCTTGATTTCGCATTCCTATCTGCACAATGTTACCGTCCTGTAATTCATATTTTACTTATTCATGTACCTATGTATTCAAAATAGTTGTACTACTAAATGTACTTGCACGGGGGGTTACCGAAAGTGTTTTGTTTCAAGAGTAAATAAAACCAAAATTAAATATAACAAATATTTTTATTTCTTGCTTTTGAAGTTAGTATGTCATGCTGTGTTGTAGCGTACAAAATGCATAATTCTTCTTGTGATTCATGGCATGTGCGCGCTTTATTGATGTCACAACACTATAAATTGCAACATCAAGAGTTCCTTATGTGACGTCATTTTAATGTTCTATCTACTGACTGAATGACAGACAACAGACTACTATACTTTGGGGGAATTATATTTACTAATGTCTTCATGTGAAACAGTACCTCTATGGATATAAACGCCGAGCACCACATTTACACACTACTGGCCTACAGAAATTATCACTTCAGAATGTCTTAATGGTTTTAACATATGTTTTGCGATATTTGAAACACTGCATTAGAAAGTATGAGGAAAGCAGTTAATCAATAACAACCACCATCGAATCTTGGGCTACTTCCATCAAATATTGGAATTTGACCAAAATCCTTATATTCAATTCCAACTATAAGATACAGATCTCTTTTCTTTTTTTTTTCTTGCGTCAACAGAGATGTTATCAAAACAATAGAAGCAGTACTTTCAATTAATAATTGAAAAGGACTTTTATAAAATTACTTTAACACACAGATTGAAATGTTCTAGAAAACGTTTGAAATATTTACCTAGCTCTTTAACAAAAATATTATAATTTTTTAATTAGCAGAATAATGAGCTTAGGTAAAATCCTGTTTTGGTTTTTTACATTGCTTGTTCATCACATTAGAGATACATAGATGAATTAGTAATAAATGTTCACCAAACGACAGCTCAACTATTTAATTACGAAAAATGAAATCCATTATTCAACGTTATTAATATTTTTTTTTCTTTTTTTTAGAACAAGAACTATTTTCAGAAGATTATTTTTTTTTGCTGAATGATGTTGTAGACGTACAGATTGTTTGTTTGTTTTTTTTGTTTTTTTTTTAATTATCACAAAGCTACACAAGGGCTATCTGTGCTCTGCCCACCACGGGTATCGAAACCCGGTTTCTAGCGTTGTAAGTCCGCAGACATACCGCTGTGCCACTGGGGGGGGCAGACGTACAGATCCTTTAAATTATTTTGATGCCACGAGTGCAGTTCGAAATCCCGAATTTCATGAGTTTAACACACCATAGTTGCACAGTGATAAGTTTGACGATTTAAAACGCCAAAATTCATAGTTTCAACCACAACGGATACAGCTATGCATATAGCTCACCGTGTAGCTTGGTGTTAAAAACAAAAAAAATCATGGCTTAATAGTACGAAATTAAACATATACATGTATAGACAAATCTCAGTGTTAATGGTAATATTAATTAATGTTGTTGTTGTTTTTTAACAGAGAGTATGAATAATGCAAATTTAAATTGATTATATGCAATGTTACGTGATGAATCTGTCATGAATATTATTTCTAATATATATATATATGTATATATAGTTATAAATATTATTATACCCCTGCTATTTCCACTAATAATTTCAAGAGACCTAAAACATGTTTTGTGGTATTTTTTTAGATTGAGATTATAACGATGTGAGATATGTGTTCAATGTCTCATTGTTTTTTTTAAGAAAATGTTTGAATACAGAGGTTTATATTATTTATAACAAACGTTAGAAAGCATTATTAAATTAACTATATAAATATAAATATTTTAATGACTATAGGGAAAACGTTATTACTTTCTGTTTCAGTTACGATATCAAACGTTATCATACAAATAACAACAAAAGATGGACTATTTAAGTAGCAAAGTATAAATAATACAACATTCCAGTGCGGCAGTTTTTACGTTGAAACACGATAGCGATTATTGTCATTAGGGCGTATTTCGAAACCGAGTACTTCCATTTACTTTAAAGCTTAGGAATATCGCATTTCCCTAGAATCCATTAAGTTTAGATAAAAAAAAATATAGTACATTAAAGGAAATTAGTAACTTGTATGGGCGTTTAACGTTTATGATAGTAACGTGAGGAACTTATGGCATATTTGAGAAAAGAAGCTACAAGAGGCAGAATTAGATCTCCAAATACCGATGTCAATGAACGTGAATATGATACACTGGAGAAAATTATAAGAAGAAAATTGTATGCGGTTTGGATATGTTCGTTTGATGAAATGATTCCATGTATCTGTAGTAGATGCAAAATGTGAAACAAACCAAACTAATAATCCTAAGCAGCATAGAAAATCGTTTGCTTTTATTGTTTAGAGAATATCTAGTTTTAATGACCAATAAACTCTTTATTCATTAATCTTAAACATGTTAAGCAGAGCATAGATTTATTTAAAAAAAAACTACTGACATTCACTTTTCTTCCTCCAAACGCTTATAAGGAAGGCCTTATCTGGTCTAATGATTATCGTGTTTAAATATCAGTCTTGGAGTTCATGCTACGCACTACCGGTATTACCGGTTCTGGGTGCTCAATAAGTCATGGAAATGGCGGTGGATGCTCTTGACTAGCTGCCTTCCCTTTAATCTATTTATTGAAAATTAAGGATGGTTATGCGCAGATATATCACTTGTGTAGCTTTGTGAGAAACTTCTAGAACAAACTAACAAGCAATCGTTTATGACCAATAATTACTTCCTTTGACAGTTCCTAAGTGATATATCAAAGTGGTTTTAGTGCGTATAATAAAGCTATATATATATACACCTGGAAAAAAGTTAAGCACCCCCGTGTTTTTTCAAGTGATT
>NW_013665613.1:1997194-1997901 GCF_000517525.1 Limulus polyphemus
AAAAATAATTTGTTGGATGCTTAACTTTTTTCCTAGGTGTATATATATATATAGTTTTAAAACGAAATTTTGCTATTTTCATTGCAATAAGTACGTTGGTAGTCACAATACTATCTGATCAGTTTAATTCATAGAAATCATTAAATCGATACAGTATTAGAAGATTCTTCCACTTACAAGAGAGACAGTAATTATTTGTATAACGTGAACTTTGCATTCTATTCCTCTGTAGTAGTTCCAAAATACATTTTAAAAAAATTGTCAAAATTAATTATTTTCTCTTGTAATACCCTGTGTTATTTTAGAATAATATTGAAATATTTTTTCCACTTTAGCTTGTGTTTTCATGAAACTAAAACGTAAAAAAAATAGTAAGTACAAGAAAATGATTTCATAAATAACTTATTTTTCCTAGTACAGTCAAAGATAAATATCCACTGGATTGTTCAGTACACTATATTTCTTTTATTGTATTCTAGTTTGTTTATAGTTAAGCACAAAGCTACACAAACGGCTATCTGTGCTCTGCCCACCAAGGGTATCAAACCCAGGTTTCTAGCGCTGTAAGTCCGCAGACATAACGGTGTGCCACTGGGGGTCATTATATTCTAGCTATACTATTTAGAACTTGAAATAGTCTCTCAAAACCTCATTAATAAATGGTTAACTAATCCATTGATTTTGTATGTTGTTTGTTTGTTTGTTTG
>NW_013665613.1:1998357-2019980 GCF_000517525.1 Limulus polyphemus
CGAGTAAGTTTAGGTGTGACGGTGTTGTATGTTGTTCCACTCAATGAATAAATTACATCCTTGTAAGAACAGCTGATATGTTACCTTATTTCTAAGGTAGGAAATGTTTTCTATCAGAAAAATACAGTGAGAACCAGTAAAATAGGAAATGTTTTCTATCAGAAAAATACAATGAGAACCAGTAAAAAAATGTTCCTAGTTAATTAATGGATGTTTAATTCGGTCAGTTTTTGTACAATTACATATTAATAATTTTACGCTTAGAGAAAAATATATTTTGTTATACTATTTTTAGAATAAATAAAGCAAACTCCATAAGCTCAGTATTTCGATTTTCTACAAACGCTAAATACAAGATGAATTAATAAATGGCGTTTTAGGTTTTACCCATAAAATTATTAATTATTAAAACACATTTGCACTTAACGAATAAATAACAGAAAGTTAATCAGGAAACAATAACCACGGGGTCATATGGATGTTTGATTATTTTATCCAATTATTGCGAGAAATGTAACATAAATTCACATTAAATTTTGTTTTTCATTTTATTTATTAGCTTCATAATAAAGATAGTTTCAGGTCAAGATTATGTGAAAAAAATGTAAAACATTTCTTATTATACTTGGTCGTCACGGATTGTTTATTAGCGGTGATTGATTCACCTAGATCTGCAAAGTAATTTCTTCACATGTTTGAAGAGAGTCATTCAGTTCTATGTAATCACGAATATCTTTAAATTTTCTTGGTTCGCTTACCATAAAAAGATTTTGGAATTTGATAGTGAAAATATACCATATCTCAAAATTTAGTGGGTGGACCAGAAAAACTGAAATAAAGTTCACAGGTTATTTAGCTAATAAGGAGCAAAGATAATATGGTTACTTAGTAGTAGTAATTCAAAAGGATACACCTGTTTCTATTAATGGTAATAAAATTATCAAATAATTGTCATCAATGTATTCTTGGTTAGTTTATCTGCTTTGCTTGATATTTCCAGTTGGTGATATAAATTATAGATACCTAGATCGGCAAACATCTACTATTTTTGCGTCACTATGATTGTTAAGTTTAGTATTTTTAATTCCTTTCAAAAGTGATATTTCAAATTAATGCAATAACAAGTAAATGCTAGAGTAAATGTAAATCGTGTGCTTGAGTGCTTTTAATATTTAACTGTTTATATATATATATATATATATATTATAATAGGTTATTTTGTGTAGTTACACAACTTTCCATAATAAGATATCAAACGGATAAAGCATATGACCTATTTGTTGTAGTTATTGGTATCAATTAAAGCTAGCATAAATTTGTATTCGTTGTTCTTCAAGACATAAAAGAACGGTGTGCTAATACATATAAAATGTTGTAGTTCAAAAACCAAACTGCGTTAGAGATTAACAAAACGTAAAAATCAACATACGAAATTTAAGAGACGTCGTGGCTTGTCTTCTTGAACTAGTTTTTCAGAGTTCAAACACTTATAATAATACTCACGATCAAGTGTTTATCTTGCTTTGAATCCTGCTAACGAGCAAAGTAATTAAGGACATATAAGTTATAAACCTTCGGGAGACATCTATCATTTTCTTATAACACTTGTATTTCCAAACTGTAGAGAAACTAACAATTTACTGAATGGCGAATGACTGTATTTTTTTGGGTTTCACAAGTTACGACATATATTCTTTTGGCAAGTACGTGCTTGAGAAATGATGCGATGCATAACTGTATACACAAAATATCGTAGAAATTAAAAAAAAAGGTGCTACGTGCTAGGCTGAGACTGGATCATCTTATCTACACATCCCAGTTACAACACCTTCTGATCGTCGAAGAATAACGAGAAATTGTGGTCCATCTTTTGTTCTTCGTACAATTGGAGCATTTATTCGGCACCGACTCACAGTTGGAAATCTTCGTACCGTCAACTGGCTTTCACCAGGATTTATAGTGCTTTAGTCTAACGTATGTAGCAATTTATTTTCTCAACAAAAGAGTAGTGCGACAGGCTGTTTCAGAGACCTCATTTCGTATTGCACAACTTACTATAACACGGCTAAAGAAGGAGAGAGGGTCCTTACTAATACATCTAGCAACCGAAAGATCCTTTTATAACGGCTATGGGAAAAATAATACAGGTACAATTTATTTGTCTAATATATTTTGCGATACATAATTTTGATATCTCCAGTTCTTTCTTATATAGTACTTTATCTACAGGAAACTATATAAACTCATAAAAATTAAAACTTTTATCAAATACCTGAACATAATGTGGACTAGGAATCTATTTATCCGTTGCTTGTATGATTATGCTCTTTTTTGATCTCTTTCTTGAAAACATAATATTCTGTTTATGTAATTGATAAACAACAGTCCTTAGTAAACGCCCTATTCAACTGAATCGATAAAAATGTATTTTGTAAATAATAATAATCAAGTTTTTATATTAAAAGGGAACAGGAATGAATTTTCCAAAACGCCACCAATTGTATTAAAATACTATGTATCGTTAAGACTGATAAAGTATGCAATTAAGCTTTACGAAACTATAAATTTATATATATTTAATGGAAAATGTTTGTAATTAAGAACAAAGCTACACAATGGACTATCTGGGCTCTGCCCACCACGGGTATCGAAACCCGGTTTCTAGCGTTGTAAGTCCGCAGACATACCGCTGTGCTAATAGGGGCAATAAAAAATTAAAACAGAAATAAAGTTTTATTAAAGACGAATTAACCGACAAATAAATTATCCACTTCATCAACTTACAAATTTGTTTGTAATATCCAAAAACCAAAGTGTTTATAATAAGTAGTTTTTTATGCACATTAATAATGAGGGGATATAGGATCGTGAAACGCAATGCCACATTTGAACTTTATTACTTAAAATGTATTAACTCAGTGAGCTGAATTTTTTAAAAAGAATACTTACATTAACTGACTTTACTGTATTTACATATCATGCGTACCACACAAAAAAATTCATAAAGACAACATTTAAAACTTTAACTCTATTCTTGTTCGCGTTCATTCCACTTGATGGAGCAAGGAATCTGATTGATTGCTTGCAAATTTGTCGTTGGCAGCAATCAAAAAGCTATTTCTTATAACCTGAGCAGAAGTAACTATATTTTCTTTAAATGACTCATACTTACGTGGTCAGCCAAATTGCGAGAAATGATTGACGGCAATAAAGAGTACACAACAACAACGATAAAAAGAAGAAATATTCAACTAGGGTAGATGTATGAAATCATTTAATCTTTGACATTTTAGTGTGTATTTAATTAACGGAAATATGTTAAAACATTAATGTATAATATACAATAGGTAACATAACACCGAAAATATTACATCACTTGGAGAATATTAAGGTTTAGCTGGTTTAGTTCTTTAAAAATTGCTTAGATTGAAATAACACACTTGAGAGGAATTTAAGAAACGTTTATTGAACGAGTCTAGAGATTACAACCTTGCATTATAAGCTAAAAATATTACATAACGCAAAATATTTATACGTTCAAGCCTACATTTAATCTGGATAACATTTTCACACCTGCCACTGATAACTGTTACACTAAAATAACTTACGAGAAAGTAATATAGTCAAAACTATATTCAAACGTTTTTCCCAACGTGTGAACCCAAGCATATTTATTATAGCTCTCCTTGCAGCACGAAAATGTTGACGTTGGTTTTGGAAAGGAATGTTGAAAGTGTGACAATGGTTCCCAGTGTAGCGAAACATGCGAATACAGAAAGTAACAGATATACGAAACAAAGACATTTTTAAAGAATAGATAAATTAGAATCTAAAAAAAGGAAATTTTTAAAAAGTAATCAGAGCTAACATGACTATACAATTTTGAATTAAGATTAGAAATGCATGCCTTATTAAGAATAATAATTTATTAACTGTAGAAAATAAACTTATTCCTTTTTTATGCCTGAAAGCTTATGAGTTATATGCAGTATATGAAATATGTTTTGCTACATGGTTTAGTCTCATATACTCAAACATAAGGCACAGAGCAGTTTTACGTAAGCCCTAATTTACGTGGTCATATCACCTTATAAAAAATAGCTTTATTTGGCTTTTACTTGTTTTACGATGTTTCACCTAGTAGCGACACAAGTCTTTCACGCTTGTGTGCGCGGTAGTATGTGTGTATTTAACGTTATGTATTCGCACTTTCGAACAAACTTGTACCAAGTGTTACTCAGCCCCAGGAACTGTCCCCAAATGATCCTATACAGAATATTATTGTGTTTTGTAAATGTGCGTCAAGTCGTAAACGTTATTTTTAATACTACGAGTTTGCTGGATTTCTAAACACATCTGATTGCTCTGTTAACATTTTTATCCAAATTAAATCTGTACGAATTTAGTTGAAATCATCAAAAACCCTTACATAAAAATATTCAAAGTGGCTTTATTTTGTGAATAAATATCTAGGATTTAGCATTATACTAGCTCATGATTTGTTTGATAAGTTTTAAAGATTCAGAAAAAAAATTGGAACACCCCATTCGAAGAAAACAGGTGTTTTCCATAATAACGTATAATTAAAAATAGGCAAAATTCCATTATTCTGTAATTTAAGTTTTAAAAATACTTATTAACTATCTCACATACCATTTCAGTACTTCTCCGTATTATGTTTTATATCTATTTACTTTTTTTTGCAGAAGCATTCTTTTTCTCTTAATTACTTTGAACTTTATCCCATACAGCTAGCCCGGCATGGCCAGGTGGTTAAGGCGCTCGACTCGCAATCCCCGTCACACCAAACATACTCGCCCTTCCAGCCGCGGGGGCGTTATAATGTGACGGTCAGTCCCACTTTTCGTTGATAAAAGAGTAGCCCAAGAGGTGGCGGTGGGTGGTGATGACTAGCTGCATTCCCTCTAGTCTTACACTGCTAAATTAGGGACGGCTAGCGCAGATAGCACTCGTATAGCTTTGCGTTAAATTTAAAAAAAAAAAAATCCATACAGATATTCTGACGAACACTACTTTTGAAAATATATATCACACTAGATTAAATATTGCTTGTTATTTTTTTTTCAATTTTAATTATCTCGAGTTAGTTCACCCCCTTTTATTGGCATTTTGTTAGCCATTTATATTTAATTAAATGACAACTTCAAGTTTTAAGTAATAATTTATAAACTATGATAGTTATAAAAATAGTTTAATATAGCTTTAACCAGTTCAATAAACACCATAAAATATAATTTTATTGAAACAAATGTGGTATTCTCAGGTAAAACTCATTCCTCCCAAGACTGAAAAAGATAGGTTCCGAAGAATAGCAGGTTAAACAAGATATTTACTAAGAAGTAATTCTAAATTTTCTGATTTTGTATAAGTGTAAGCAAGAAAGAAACTTGCCATAAATGTAAAACACTGTGAAAACAATATTTGTTCATAAACAAACCACAGTATATGTTTATTTAACAACACAGACAATCACCTTTATTGTAGAGCTGTAGTTACCGAGAAACTGGTAAATCTTAAATCCTGTAAATCTTCCTTCAGACTGAGAAGACACGGCATAATTTTCACCCATTTATTTTCAGGCTATCCCACATATCCCTAGTTTTAAAATTTAGAATCAATTAAAATATATTCTTACATTGATCAAGAAATCGGTGTAATCTTCTCTCTCCCCTGCAGAAACATTGCATGGCGACACAGATGGTATAATTCTTTAAGAAATATATGCATGCAATGGTACTATTAGAAATTGTAAAAAAAATGACAATAACTTTACAGGACTTGAAACAAAATATTTAACTATCATGCAATTTAAGAACTACACATGAAAAATAACATTTGAAAATATTAATTTTGAATATCAGTGGTTACATATGATGTTTTTTGTTAAATCTCTTGCAAAGCTACTCAAGAGTTATCTGTCCTAACTATACCTAATTTTAAAGTCATAAACAAGAGGAAAGATAAATAGTCAACACCACCCACCATCAACTTTTGGCTATTCCTTACGAACGAATAGTAAGGTTGACCATCACATTATAGCAACTCCACGGTTGAATGGGCGTGAATGTTTGATGACAAGTTTCGATCTCACAATCCATAAAATGTGAGTCGAGTACCCTAACCAACAGGCACCGACAGGCCCAATTATGTATGAAAAACACCCTTTACCATGAATAAAACTCAGTAACCATATTATGAAGATATCCTCTATCATCAGCATATACAAAAGAACAAGTAATAAACTTCAAACCAAACAATGCATAATTAAAATTACAAAAAGAGAATAGAAGTAAGAAACCATTTTAATTTTAGTAACAATGAATGAAGGACACATAAACATAATTCTTTAACACGAAACGATGGTTTTAATATAAATTAAAATTAAAGTTATAAGATAACATAAACAGAAAAATCACAAGTAAAATCTAAATACAATATATATATATACATAATGAACTCTTTGAATATTGATTAAACTGATGAACAGGTGAATTTGGTCATGGTGACTCTCGGGTGATGGCGGCTCGAACTTCATTGAGGTGGGCGGGCCCCTTTCTTCACCTCATTGACCATCTAAATGACTTGCAAGGTTTTTTATGTGGATACCTCTTCCTTCAATTGTGGCACCCTTGCCAATGATGTTGGTGTCGTTTTGACTACTCACTTAGTCAGGGCTACAGATGTAGTTTTGGCAACTAATGTGGTCTTGGTGGCTGGAGTGGTCATAAATGCTGATTGAGTATTTGGCACCATTTTGCTGGAATTTTCCCAGTGCCTGGTTATCTCTTAGAGATAATTTCAATTCCTGAAAAGTGTTTTTGAGTTTTGGGATGTAGTATTCCTGTTAGAGGTGTGCACACATCTGATGTTGCTTGCATTTAGAAACATGGAGCCCTCTGAAAGGAAACATCAGGGATGGCTCCAGATGCTTAGGTAACTCTGCAGACTGCTGTTTCACCAGCGATAGCAACTGGACGGGGATGGTGGCTGCAGATGGACTACCTGCAGGCTCAGCTTGAATGATGTGGTGGTAGTAGTTAATGTTGATGATTTGAAATTAAATAATCGGTTAAACAATCGACAAGTTTTTTTTTATATCTTTACTTTAAGAGGATGACGTAAGTTGTACGATCTGACGAAGAGTGCTAGCTCGAAACATCATCCTATAATAATAGAAATATATAAAAAAACTTGGCGATTGTTGAACCTATTCTTTGATCTCAATATCTTTGTCGTCTATGTGGTTAACTATACATTTCTAACGTTCATGTCTTCCCCATGTTGCTGGTAGATGTGTCCAGTGAAGACTTAATTTTGATAGGGCTTTTGTGGTTGACAAGGATTGTCTCAGCCCAAGAGGACCTCAAAGCTAACCTGACAAATGAGTTAGCGATATCCCTTATATCAGATGTGTTGGCCAGTCATACATTTTTACTCATGAGTTCTATACCGGGTAGAAACTCAGAATGTCTTCAAGAGTCTTAAGGTAAATCATGAAGTCCAAGTCCTCATTGAACAGTACGTCCTGAGTGTATCTGTAATTAGAAAAGTGGTTTTTCCTTACAACCAGAAACTCAGAGATTTAAGCAAACAAATAATTAAGTAGACCACTATTGGCGAATTGAAGAACAAGATTATCAGAAGAGTTAAACACTTGTCCTTAAATAGCAAAATTCAGAAATTAAAATCTTAGTTCACGTGAATTCTGATTGTTTAAAAGTCCAGACAGATGTGTATGTAGTAAAATGTTGTAACTGCCCAATTACAACAATACTCTGCTCTAAAATAACGTTCAGAGACAAAGTGTGAAAACGTATATCTCCTTCAGAACATAAATTCCTAACACTTGTGTATGTCATCGGCCCCCAGACTCCACTTAACTAACACATAGCTGTGTTGCCCACTATTGGCATTGCTATAACAGCAACTAACACAGCTTACCCTCTGACACAGTCACACTCCTTCCATACTCTCTGGTTATAGCTTCTGACTGTGAGATTACAACTATTACATCTCTTTATCGAGACTTCTTCTTGATACAAGTTTAGTACTAGCTCAATGTTACTACAAATTGACACAGCAGGTTTTAATTTCCACCTCTCGCCTTCATTTTCATGCACTTTAACTACACCTTCTTCTGATAAAATGATAAGAAAAAATTGTGAAAAACTGTGTACTTGCAGAGTATTTAAATATGTTTGAATAAAAATATTTTATCATAACCAAATATAACACTGAAGCCACGAAAGTCTTATGAAATCTGTGAATTTCATTATATATATTGCACATTTTACTCATTCATGAATATTTTAATTACATCCAATCAAAACGTATTGCGCTACATTATAGAAAACACCAGGTCAAACTTTGTTTTCTCTCAAACTGTATGTAAGGTTCTGTGTTATTCATATTCTTCCATGATAATTTATTTTCTATCAACTATTTCAGTGTCTAAATTTAAACATTCAGTCACAAGTTTTAAAAATAACAGACACTTTAAGGTCTGCAATCACAGTTATCTTCATATCACAGGTCTTAACATCAAGGGCCCGTCATGGACAGGTGGTTAGGGCGCTGGGATCGCAATCTATGGATCGCGGGTTTGAATCCCTGTCACACCAAACATGCTCGCCCTTTCAGCCGTGGGGGTATTATAATGTGACGGTCAGTCCCACTATTCGTTGGTAAAAGGGTAGCCCAAGAGTTGGCGGTGGGTGATGATGACTAGCTGCCTTCCCTCTAGTCTTACACTGCTAAATTAGGGACGGCTAGCGTAAAAACAAACAAACAAACTTGCCATACAGATCCAATCTTTTATTTACCTTCAAATGTTGCTTAACAGATCTATACTCTGTGTAATGGATCCATTTGTGTTATTCAACACTCATTCAAGACGATGCAATGTTCATTCATGTTTGTGTAATGCCACATACATATAGTTACTTATATGTGTATATTGCCATATACATATATCAACGGTACACATCACTACATAGGTTTAAACAGACTATCTATCGTTAGTGTGCAATTACTTTCAGCAACCTTTTGGGGTTTCTTCTACAAGCCTTTGGGTGATCGACTCGCAATCTGAGGATCGCGGGTTCAAATCCTCGTTAACGAACATGCTAGTTCTTTTAGCTGCGGGGGCATTATATCGTGATGGTCAATTCCACTATTTGTTGGTGAAAGAACAGCCCAAGAGTTAGTGGTGGGTGGTGTTGACTAGCTTCCTTCCCTCTAGTCTATCTCTGATAAATTAGGGACGCTAGGGCAGATAGCTCGGTGTAATTTTGCGCGAATTTCACAACATATAAAACCCTCCACAAGCCATGTCTCTACAGCTGCTGCTCCATAATGTGTTGCTCTCTATGAGACGTAAAATAATTTTTCTTTTCTTTTTAGGCATCTTAAAATCATTTAACAACAGCAGCTAGGCTAAGACTTTTCAGTTAAAATTCTTAATAGCCAGGACTAAATTTGTACTGCCACTACATATCAATATACACTCAGAGAAAACATAAATCTCCCATTGCACATGGAGAAATCATATATGCTTTTTGGTGTAAATGAGATAATTTAGGGAGAACCATGGATTATACTCCATAGAACTTCACTTTGCTAGATCAGATGAGTCATTCTTGAGAAACACTGGTTGACAGAAAATTACTTGATAGCCTTTGATGCATGGGTCATAATATTCTGTCAGCTGATATTTTGAAAACCTAGCCATCATATTCACCTAACATTACATCTGCTTACACCAGCCGTCCTAAACTGTGTGACACTCAAGCAGCTATCACGAAATATCCTACATATAACATTTATAGTGAAAACCTGCAGGTAATTTGGAAAGGAAGAATTGCAAAACTCTTTCTGTCTAATTTATCTTAAGATCAACAAAATATCCTAACTGCTAATAATCAAGTTATAATCATACAGTTTATTGCAAATATCAGAGAGTTGTATATCCACTGATAACTAGAAAGATTCAATATACCTTCTAATGTGAATTTTCAAATTCCCAGTGATCATCTTTAGATGTGTAAACTGTAGATGGAATTAGCATTACATATACCAGCACTAGCCAATCTAAAGCATGTGACAATCAATTTCAGTCACAACCAATATCCATGCCGCTACATCCATTCATTTCTGTCTTAACATAGCACCTCTTTTGATGTATGGCAGGTCATCCCAGCTATTCGTGTGTAAACTTGTATATGTCAATTAATGCAGACCTTAACCACTTTACATATTCTTGTAAGCATTGTTGGACGTCTTTATAAGTTGATGATCATAAAACTCTAGCTACAGAGAATAGGATTTATTGCCAAAACATGATTATGTTAGGCAACCAGCCTGTAGATATCTGTTCAGTATATCTGTATGCCATCATATATGTCAAGTGCTCATTTCTGTCAGTTTGGCTGGGATTGACAAACTTGGAAAGCACCCAGTTGACAGTTTAAACTATTCTCTCTAATAAATCATTGGACTGAGGATGGTAAAGCAAAATGTACCTCTCACGATACCTAACACTTTACACAACTCAAAGTAGTGTAGATTGCTGAAATTAGCAGCCTAATCTGTGGGGATCTATTTTAGTACTCCAACAATACATCAGCTACGAACTGTACTGAAGTATCGACCAATAGCTAGGCCTCAGCCCACTTCATGACGTAATCAATGGCAATGAATATATAACGATGATATTGTTCATTTTCTATAACCCTGGACCAATAATATCTCGGGTTATTCTCTGTAGGAGAGAATCTAGAATTCTCTTCCAGTATTTACCCTCTTTAAACTGTCTATCTCTCTTGACAACACACATGGTACAGTGCTTACACCTTGCGGAATGTCTCGACTTGAATATAACTAATAGAACTGTCACTGACATTGTGTGTGTGTGTGTGCCTTCCAGTATATGTATTATACAATGTCTGAAGAATCTCATACCTCAGAATTGTGGAGACCACTAGTCATAGCCCAGAGTGAAAACCATGGCTCAGTGGTTCATAAAGACGGCACAGCACACATTTCTAGAGTCGTATCTGCTTCTAAAAGTGCCATAGGTTAAGTGCGTCCACACTACATTGTTCAATGTGTGCTGGCTGATCTTTTCCTTGCTGCATGAAAGGAAGTACCAATGCTAGATCTAGGTCCTTCAGTTGTTCATCTCTCATACGCCTTAAGCATTGATCATGGTATCCATTTACTGGTGGAATAACCTACTGTATGGCTTTGTGTCACTATGACATAAATATCTTCCGCTTCCGCATAGTCAGGACATTGAACAAATTTTAAAAAGTCTTACAGTGTGGCAAGATAAAACATTGATGTTTCTGTTTTGAGAATGACACAAAAGTGTGATATAATCACACGTTTGCAATGCTGCTCTCTAATGCACAATAATCTCTTCTGAATTTTTGAAGTTCACCAGCCACTTCATTGCTGCATGGTCCATCCTAACAGTAAGCTTTTAACTCTACATGTAATATTAGTAATGTTTCATAACGACCATAACTGTAATCAATTATTTCTTTGCCTGCAGTATCTGCATTCAGGACCTGTCAGTGTACATCTAGCATGCATGATTATACATTATACCCTGTTCTAAAACTGTGATAACACTGCTCTTATGCAACTATCACTAGCATTGGTATCCAACAAGAACTTACAGTCCTGTCATGAATATACTAACACAATAGCTTCCAGCACACTTCAGAGACTGGAATGTTTTCTCACATTCCTCAGCCCATTCTTTGAGTTTATTGAGAGTTGATTATGGTGTGACGAATTTAAAGATGTTGGCCACAACCTGTTGGTAATATGACACAAAACCAAAGAAACAATCTTCTCACTAGGTGACAGTTTGAGTCAGTCTCTCTCAATACTGTTATTTTAGCAGTTACTATAGGCAAAAACTATAGGTAGTTATATTCTAATTAACAGTTTGAAAAAAATCACCATAACATTTATTTCAGGTTAAAAACTTTTAATACCTATAGTCTTTTCCTTTGATCTTAATGTTCTTCCATCTGTGGCCTGCTAAAATCCTGGTTTCGATACTCGTGGTGGGCATAGCACATATAGCCTATTGTGAAGCTTTGGGCCTGACAACAAACAAACAAGCTGACACACATCAGTTGTGTTCATTAAAATGTCAAATTGTTCAAATTTAATTTCACGTTCACATTCCACAGTGCTGTAAAACACATAAATTGTTATAGATGAGAGGAGTGTGATGTTCTACAACCATTTGCTGGTAACATCTGGTAGTAAAACCAATATAGTCTTTGAAGAAGAGATGACATTTACATTAATAGATGACAAGGGATAGCTGTATTCTATAAATTTTGTTCTTGAATAGAAATAATTCATAGAGACATATATAAGGAGTGAATGATGATAGCCCTTATTAAGTAATGTCACAATTTAATCTTAATAACAAGGATTTACTACCCAGATAAGGGAGAGTAATAGTGATCAAAAGCTTATTGCCTATATGAGTTGGGGAAATATTATTAACATTATTTAGTTTTCTGGCTATTTGTTTACCATGATTCTTCAATGATTACAATAGGAAGCCATTCTTTTCAAGATATGTTTAGATATGCTAAAAATGAAGTAGTCGGATACTTACTGTGAGATAATGGTAAGCTAAGCTAAGATGTGTGCTTTATATAAAGGAAACAGTGCATTTAATGTATGAGCTCTATATTACTGTATTACACTTCCATAGTAAACCATGGAACACCCCTTTTTATATATATGGAGGTACCGTGATTCTTTGGACCTGGTATGGAGAAATTGGATAACTATCCCATGGAACATCAGTTCACAGACAAAACTGATATATAAATTCAGTAGTACAGTTTTTGGAGTTCTATCAGCAATGTTTCTGACCTGTTGTTCGTTCTCCTGTACTTGCTGAGCCACTGGTCAAAAACAACAGAATTTCCTACCTTGTTACATAGTGAGGTTCTGCAGTATTGAGATTTTTAGGTGGTTGGGTAACCCTTGATCAGCTCAAGCTAGGCATGATGCAGGTCCTTAGGTAGGATGGCCTGCTATTAGCTCAAAGTTAGCACTTTCTACCTTGTCGTGGCCTAAACTGCCTCTGTAAGAGAGCGGGGTGTCTCTAACACCCAAGTGAAGTTTCAACATCTCACTGGAGAGCCCATCACTGAACATGTTAGTAAAAATATCCTCATGACCTCATGAGGCCACTGCAGGGTAAGCTTCACATATCATCCATACAATTGGCCAAGGTCTTGGTTGCATCTTTCGTCTGAGCCTTGAAAGCAGCCCAATAGATTGCTCAATTTCCCACCTGTTTGAACCATTGATGCAATTCAGTAATGACTGTATCTAAGTCGCAATGTTGTGCCTTGCTTAAGTGTTTGAAAGAGTTACGTGCTGGACTGCTCAAGATCAGACACTGTATCACCTGATCTGGAAACAAGCCATTCCAAGTAATTAATTCTTCAGAAAATGGTATAGACCTTTTTTTTGCCATTTCCATGAAATTCAGAGGCTTCACTCATAGGTTCTCAGCCAACGTCAAGATGACATGGACCAGGTGTGATAGGCATACTCAGAGGTTACAACATTCTTACAAGCGCTATGACGGCAGAGTAATGAGTTGCGGTCCATAGTTCATCTTTCAGCTCTGCATGACCTTAGGCTTTTCTGTAATCTATTGTCGCTCCATCAAGGTACCTCCCTGCTCAGAGATGCTCATGACTGCCCCATGTGTCACCATCTTTACAACCCACTGCTCGGTGTCTGATCAGCAGCACCTCAAATGTATCTGAGCCAATTTTGGATGAACTCGACCAAAGCTGGGGTAGCTGGTGAATGCCTTCAGACTATCTAATATAGTCTTAGACTCAACAGTTCTATAACATCTCTTTTGCTGCAGCCACAGACTCTGAAAGGAGACATACCAATGTCTGATATATCCCTAATGACTGAATGGGTTTTTCTCCCTGACGATAATTTTCACAGTGATGCAAACATGGAAAATTCAGGGTCACCATCATGTTGTAGCATTGGCAAAAGTCTGACATCCAGGAAAGGACTTCTCCTGGACCTAACAATTCCCTTGGATAACCAATGACTTCCTTTTTGTCATAAGTCGTTTTACTTAAAAAATGCTATTTCTTCAAGAAAGAAGCCTCTTTAAACTGAACAACACATGATTTTAAGTAAAGGGTAATACCAAACCCATAAAAAACCCGAAAATCTATAAAATGATATATTTTGGCCATGGAATCTCACAAAAGTCTTACCCTCTTTGGGATTTTGACTTGAATTTTGTGTCTTGTTTTTGTTTTTGAGTTCAATAACATAATTTTGTTTCTTCTTTAAATGACTTTTATTACTTTGAATAAGAGTATAAGTATATAAGATATCTTTCTACAAAAGAATCACAAAAATCTTTGCATTGTTAACTATTTAAAATCAAACTAAATATTAAACTTATTGGCTTCTTTAAGGAACTTGCGTTTATTGGCATTTAAGCTACATTTTAAGAAAACACGTATTATGTTTTGGACAGAAAGAAAGTTAAACAAAAGAGTGACACTTTATTTGTGATTTAGTGCATGACTAATCTCGTTTCATAAACTGATAAGCATTATTTTTGACTTAAGAGATACTCAACAATATAAAATTATGGTACACTTGTGGTATGCAAGCATACCATGAATTTTTCTCCCTATTTTATTATATATTTTACTATTTTACCATGTGATAACACATGGGTTGCCTAGTGATAGGTCACGTGATGCCTCCAGATTAAAACCATCTTTAAATTTGAAGTGGAATGACCACTCACGTGAAAATATTAGTAGCTCTGAATAAGTCCGATTTACCGTTTAATTAATTAATGTAAGTTTCTGTCAGTCTGGAATAGGATCTCAAACAAGGTAGTTTTAGCAGATCCAGTAAAAAGCGATCATCCATCGTCCATAAGCTAGTGCAAAAAAATGTATTTGTGTGTAATAAATAAAGACTGTTTATTGTATTTTTGCACAATTCTGTTCTTCTCATGAACTCGGTTACGCAAAGAACTCAGAATAACTTCGTACAAAATATCTTGTACCAATTTCCGTTATTCTGCTGATCTATCTTATTTCTCTAAAGGAAATCAGTTTGACCTGAAAATACCGTACAGTTAAGAAAATATTTCATATTCTCAGTATTTTTGTCAGTTTGTATTGTCATTTATTACCAACTGACATAAAATTTGTTTTACGATATTTATTTCTTGTTATATATTTAAGTAATGTTTCATTTCTTTGGCTTTAAATAAGGAACCTTATAACTATATAAACATAAATTTTTTAACATCTCTATTGAACTATTAATATTCCACTAATGAAATGCGTCACCATTTTACGGATCTCTGATTAGAAACTTGTAAAGTAATACAGTACTTAGATGAGTGTGAAGAAAAAATATTCAGTGAAGCGTCATTTTGTTATTTTTGTTAGGCCTAAAATGATTCATGCTAAGGTTTTACATCATTGCGTAAATTGAATATATTTCATAAAAATAGCTAAGTTTAAACTTTTTAAACAAATATTAATATGTAACTTTCTGTAAAGTTTGATTCGCTTGTTTAATCTAAGACAACACACTTTTCTATATTAATTACATTAGCGTTGTGTGTATAACCACTGACCTCTTTTAATCCTGTACGTATAGTCATATGCATAAATAGTCATTTTCAGGGTTTAAAGTCTTAACGTTCTTAACACCTGTTACACTGATCACGAATAATATTGTCAAACACTGTAAGTGCTTGTTTAGTGTGACACTACATGTTTCCTCTCGTGGATATACTTGTACAAAATATCATATTATTCTGGTTATTTGAAGACTGTATTTTTATTTTTCAAACAATACATCAAAAATATTGTTAAGTACTGTGGAAACAGATTTAATGACTGTATTTAAAGAATTAGTAATAAATCTGAATTTCACAGGATTTTATGCAGTTTTGGAATTGCATATAAAAAATGGTAAATTATTACAAGAATAATCTGTATGGATATTTCATTTTTAATAACCTTATTTAAATTAGTAATAACATTATTTTTCTTTAAAGTACTTTTAGTAAAAGTACTTGTGGTATTAATTTCATTAAGTACAATTTGTGCATATAACTTTTTACACACAAAACCAAAATTACAGTCAGCTTTATCAATCGGAGTAAAATACAGTCTTCAAATAACCTAAATAATTATTCTTGGATTTTAAAAAATAACATGCCAGTTTTGGAATGTTTAAATAATTTAAATTCTTCAAAAACTGCCAGTTCTATTTTTGCATATGACTTTACTACATTGTATACTAAAATAGACCTGAAATATTTAATCAGGGTTTTCAAAAATTTGTTTGATAACTTTATAAATAATGAAATAACTATACCCAAATTTATATTTACTAGACTTCAATGTAAAAATATACTCCATTTCTGTATTTATAACAGTTATATTGTTTTTAACGAACAAGTATATAAGCAAACGGTGGGTTTTCCAATGGGAACGAACTTCTCTTCAAATATAGCCAACCTGTATCTGTCCTTTTATTATTTGTTTGTTTGTTTGGAATTAAACACAAAGCTACACAATGGGCTATCTGTGCTCTGCCCACCACGGGTATCGAGACCCGTATTCTAGCGTTGTAAGTCCGCAGCCATACCGCTGTGCTACTGGGGGGCGTTCTTTTATGAATACTCATGTATGAAGCAGACTTTAAATCCTAAGTTATACATTTACACTTTCCGTTACATATCTATAAGTAATATGAATTTTACACCAAGCCTAATATATCCAACAAAACTTACAATAGAATGAAGTAATAATAATAATGAGGTCCATGCTAATTATTTAGACTTGGTCATTACTTTTATAGAAGGTACAGTGCAGTTGACTATTTTGGATAAAAGAAGAGAATTTAATTTCCCCATTCTTGGTCTACCTACACCTAATATTGTTATCCCGTGTATCATGTTAAAAGGTATTATTATATCTCAACTAAAACGGTTCGTAATAGTATGTAATAACTATAATGTTTTATTATTAAAAAATAAATTGAAAGATAACGGCGAAAGAGACAAGCAATTTAAGAAATACATTACTTTAGTGTTTAATAAATACAAAAATATTTTAGAAACTAAACTATCGATTAAGGAAAATATATTATATATAAAATATATATATAAATATATATATATATTAGTTGTTTTAGCTTATAAGCAGCTAATAATAATTTTTCTAATAATTTTATTCAGTATAACAGGGACGGAAACGCAAACTTCAAGTATCTGGGCTTGTCTCGGCATTCCCGTGTTATACTTGAATAAAACTTCAGTAGAAAGGGAGGAGGTTGGGAGTTAGAACTATATTAGAACTTTTAAGGTAGGGTGTATAGTTCTATTTAATATCTTTTTGTAATGGTGGAAGTTGGAAATTTAATTAGTAGAAATATTAAGGTGGCTTTCTTTCAGTTCATTTCTACTTTAAGAAATGTAAGGGAAACTGCCTTCCCACAACTGGCTATAGGCAGTGAAAAGCAGTAGAAGCTGAGACGTTGTAGGTGTAAACACTCAGCTTCGTACCCTTATTTGATTGGTGATTTTTGAGTTTCCATGACGGCTGACTAGATTTACATCAGCGTTTGGATTTTGTCTGATAGATGGGATATCCCCAACGCATTTGGGTGCTATTATAACAGACATTGTCCGTTATGACAATAAGATGACAACCAGGACCGATAACGGTATTGCGGTATTTAATTCATTATTGTTTTATAGTGATGATTTAATCGCCTATAAACAATTAATGTAATCAATAGTTTGAAGCTATTTATTTATTTATATACATAAATATATATACAAATACAAACCATAATTATATATATATATATATACACGCATAAACACACACATACACTTCCTATATTACAATTATTCCTCAGAACAATAATGAAATAAAACATTTAAACACATTTCTTGTACATCTGGTACCAGTTATTAATACCTCAGTTATAGTTGTATAACAAACTTAAAATCACCATTAAAAACGTTTTCAAAATATTAAAGAGCCCTTAGCTCTTATATGATATCTGTGTTTCTTCATCAGTAAAAATATTTTCTTCATGGAACTAATAACCGAGTTGTCTTAGGGGTGGTAAGCAAATAAACCGCACGTTTTCCATTGTATCATTTACGTTTACCTCATGTATTAAAACCGTTTGATCCAAATTTTTCGGAAAATTGTAAAATTCATACCGCATGAAGGTATAGAACCAGACTTTTTCTGGTATACATTGGATCTAATAAAATATACTCGTTTTAAGAACATCACTATCAAATGGCCCATCAATGGCCCATTACGAAACTATAAAAAGACGAAATAGAAACTAAATTAAGCCCCAAATCCCAAGAGTTATTAAATATTAATAAATGAGGATCCCATTGAATGATTAAATTTAATATCATAATCAGCTTTACAGCAGAAATGTATATTTTGTAAACAATTTAAAACTGCGACGTTTCAGCCCATAGGAGCATGAAATCTTCAGACAGAGTATAATTAACAATGTATGATTTACACAAAACAATTTGCAATGTAAAGCTGATCGCGATATCGTTCTCGTGGTTCTTTTACATAATAACTCTCTAATATACTTAAAAACGAGAAGTTATGTATTTATTATCTTTGTACCTTCCGTCATCCTACAGTTGAAGCAAAACATAATAGTAGATATTATGTAACTCAGAGTGATATATTTATAAGAGATTAAAGAAGAATCATAAAAAAACAGGAACCGTTGGTCGTTAATGGTATTGTTACACCAGTTAATATATCAGACGCAATATCCCCAGTGGTACAGCGGTATGTCTGCGTACTTACAACTCTAGAAACCGAGTTTCGATTCCCGTGCTGAATAGAGTACAGATAGCCTATTGTGTAGCTTTGTGCTTAATTACAAACAAACAGATCAGATGTAATCGCTGTCGAAATAATTTTTCATGTCTTCTTGTCAACAATGCTCTTCGGTTTGATTTCAAGAGCTTAAACATACATAATATTGATAATTTAGTTTAAGGTGTTCACTTGAAATTGCCCATTCAGAAATACCTTAAAATTTTGCTACCCCAACAGTGGAAACATTATTTCAGTTTCGGTTCATATTTTTGATTTTTACTTCAAGATAGATAATGCAAATATTTGAAATTTTAAAATAATATTATAAATTAATTGTTACCGCAGGATAAGGTTTTAAAAGTTAAAAAGAAACACATTTATTAATAGATTCATTACTTTTTTTCTATTCCTTCTAAGAAACGCTTAGTAGGAAGTATATAAAATAAACAAAACAATATCATAATTCGTTGTTCTAGCTAATGTAAAGTATAGTTTAACTCACGTTAAGCCAAACGACACTCTTAAATATGGCGTCTCGAGGACTTGATAGGGACATGTATATCTTCAATAATAATTACTCTCAGTGTACTAGATAATTCAAAACTGTTGTTCTACAGACGACCAAAAAATACCAGGTAGTATTATGTTTCCCACAAAATAACCTAATCGCTGGACCCACTGGAGGACACCTTTCCTTCCCAAAAGCAACCAATTTTTGTTTGTTTGTTTGTAATTAAGCACAAAGCTACACAATGGGTTATCTGTGCTCTGCCAACCACGGGTATCGAAACCCGGATTCTAGCGTTCTAAGTCCGCAGACATACCGCCGTGCCACAGAGGGGCACCAATGTTTGATGGTACAAAACTACCTACAAAAACAATGTCTAAATATAGTTTGATACATACTATTCCATCTCGAATTTATATTGGCTGTGGTTGTCACGTAGCTTGCTGATTTGCATATTGAAAATAGGTTTAATTTACTTTAGTGAACCTTCTGTAATATCATTATATATGACTTTAATTGAACATTAAACTTGGCTTTGCCATCCATCACAGATGTGTACGTAAAATTACCTCTTTCAATCTGTGAATGGAAACTCGTTTCCCTTATTTTTGTATGATACATGATACTAAGGAGTAAAAGTTAAAATGATAAAGTGGATCTAGTTTCTGAGTGATGTTTAGTAAGAAAAGGATCAATATATCATACAACATGTTACAGCATACTGTCACGTCTCAGTGACCTAAATATACTTCAATGTTAAGAAAAGTATATATGTATTTATATATTCACTTATAATTAATTGTATTAAAAGTGCATATATTTTATTTGACTGGATTGGGAACACTAGATTTTTATATGCGCCAACCTTATAAGGGTAATGCACCCTAAGCCTGAAAATGTCCTACATTTTACAGAATAATGTATAATTTTTTAAAATTATACCACCTAACACCATGATAATTCAAAATGAGGTGAATTTTACCATACCTATCAAGCTCTACAATTTGTAAATACATCACTTTAAAGTGATAATTCAACACGCAAGACAAGACAAAAACTTCAAATTTACAAAGCTTATTTGAGTAAAATTTTATTTCTATTTATACAGTATTTCAAATAAATTAACTTTCCTAAATTGTATAAGCTTTAAAATTACTTCACAATACTCTTTTGCCTAATAAACTATATGGTAACGTATTGAATTAGTGTAAAATAAACTTTGAAAAAAATTCACGGAGAAACAGGATATTCTAAATGTGGTGTAAAGTGCTGAGAACGAACATTTTTTAAGCATGAGCATTCTGGACGTGTTGACGTGTCCTAAGCACAATGAACGTTTATTCTTATTAGCCCTAGTTCAGTGCTCATTACTTAACGACAGTGCAACTCTAAATGGAACAAAAATTTACACATCTGGTACTTTAGAGATCAGTTGATGTCATGATTATTTCATTTAACTGTGTTATTAATCTCATTCGTTAGTTTAATTTCGCAGTTATTTAAATATTATTTTCATAATTGTTACGAGCCCGCTATAATTGAATGTTCAATAAAAGCTAATATCATATTATTATGGCCCTCCCCTCTGGCTCAGCAGTATGTCTGCGGACTTACAACACCAGAAACCGGTTTTCGATACCCGTGGTGAGCAGAGCACAGATAGCTCATTGTGTAACTTTGTGCTTTATTACAAACAAACAAACTTATTATTCTGGGTGAAAAACAGCCTGATGGCTAGAGTGCTTGATTCACAATCTGCAGGTCGCAAATTAGAATCCTGTCACCTAACATGCTCGCCTGTTCAGCCGTGGGGGCAGTATAATGTAACAGTTTATCCCATATTTGGTTGCTAAAAAAGTAGCCTAAGAGCTGGTGGCGTTGACTAGGAGCTTTCCCTCTAATCTATCACTTCTAAATTAGGAACGGCTAGCGCAGATAACCCTTGATTAGCTTTATGGGAAATTCCAAAGACAAACGCCTCCCAAGACTTATAAAGCTAAAACTCTTGTTTCGATACCTGTAGTGGGCACAGCACAGATAAGTCCATTATGTAGCTTTGCGTTTAACAACAAACAAACAAACTAATATGGGTTGGATTATATATATATATATATATATATATATAACGATTAGCTTTTTTAAACTTT
>NW_013665613.1:2020001-2033166 GCF_000517525.1 Limulus polyphemus
TATATATATATATATATATATATATATATAAACGATAAGTTTTTTTTAAAACCTTTTCTGATGGTTAATTTTTATACATACAACAAACACAAGTTCTGTATTAAAATAAATTAAGTAAGAAATATAATAATCTTTCAATATATTTTTCTTATAGAAAAGATGCTCAAAAGAGGATATTTCTTTAGTACCGATTTATTTTCTATTGTTGACAATTATTTATCAAAACCAGCTCAAAAATAATTACTTAATTTATTAATATCATTTTTTTTCTTGGGACGTTATCTTAATAGGCTAAAAATAGTTTTTTTTCTGTCTTAATTAACTTGATTGTTACGTCTATTTCCTATAAGAATATAAACATTCTTTACCTCAATATTTGGCTAGAACGAGAAAAAACGTCCGTAATTATTTAACGGAATGTTGTGTATGAGTGATATTTTAGTTTTACAGGAAACTGGGTTACTGCGGTTTGTACAGACATTATGAATATTTCTACCCATCTGTGATGCTTAGGCATCTCGAAAATATAGCTATGAAGCAAATAAAAGAAAAACAGCACATAATAGAAAACACATCCGTAACTTACCTTCCTAGCATTGCAAAGATGATACAATGATATGTAAACATAATACTTGTCGGAAGGTTTCTAAGCTGTGAAATTACACATTTTGTGTATCAATGCCTAACGATACCATTCTATAAAATAATTTACAGGTTAATAGATAACCCAGAGAGTTGCCATCACCATCTTAATAGTTTACTAGCAAGGGAACAAAACTCAAAACTTATTTTAATATTCAACATTTAGGATCCACTGAAAACTTCTTATTGAAATTTGAAAACATTTTAACTTGTCTAGCAATACATAACTCCACACCCTTTAAGTATATGATTTTTTACATAAAATGTTTGTAACAGTTCTATGTTAAAATATAATTATGTTGTGCAACAATGAATATTTAATATCACGAAAACTTTATTGCATGCTTATTTTCAATTATAACTAATCTGCATTAATAAGCTAAAAGCTTCCACTGCATAAAAGTTACGAAAGCATATAATATAGATATTACTTCAGAAAGGAAAATTGTTATTGTTGCTCGAGAAAACAAAAGAAAAATAATTGAAAACAACCACATTTGTTCAGTTTTTCTCTTTTGCACTAATTTGTTTTACTTAAGCTACAGTATTACACAATGTTAGAGAAATTCTGCTTTTATGGAGGTTCACAAAGTATGATTCTATTAATTATACTTAGGTAACGTATTGAAATAGAACTGACGTCATGATAAAGCTTACATTTTGCTTATTGCATGTTTTGCCATCTATCAAACGTTTAATTAACTAACGTTTTAGGATAAATTTATATGTATTTTTGAGAACACTGTCCACCAGATAACTAAATAACATATATGTACTATTTCTGTAGTTGCCATAGTTTACATAACATCACAAAAACAGATAAACGACTCCTAAGCCTAAGCTTTCATGCATGGCAAAAAAAAGTATAAGAATTGTAAGATATTTTAAAAAATACTTAAAAACAGTTACTGATATATAAAAACAATTGCTAATAAATTTATATAAATATAATAGTACTGTCTGTTGTCTGTTATATTCCCATGTAACTACTTTGCAGGGTGTGGATGTATCTTCACCAAAATTGTTAAGGAGGTTCATTAGGTCCATGCGGTGGTATATACAAATTTTCAGTTTTACATTTTGCATTCTGCAGTTTTTATGAGCGCTTTTGCACTTTTTTTACAATTACATATAAGGGAAGCGGCTTCTCATGCCCTAAGATAACCTATCATTAATCATGAATTTACATAATCTCTGTCCAGGGGACGGGTACTCCAGCTGGTATATTATATGTTTAAAAATACTGTACTACTACATTAAACTTTAAGAAAATGAACTACTTAAATCATGAGATAAAAACATGTAAATTAAAGTATTGATTAGTAGTTAATATATCAAGTGTTTTAAATTACAATATTTAGAAAAATGTTATTGTTGCTCGAGAAAAAATATAAAAGTTAACTTACACATTTCTTTAGTTTTTCTTAGTTCGAGTCCCTTTGCACTAACAAAAAAACAGTATTCTTTATAAGGTGCTTTATAAGGGTGATGGAGGGGTTTTCGCTATATTTATATATGTATATCTCTATATGAATGAGTAATATTTTCACAAGAGAAAGTTTTAGCATGAAGCATACGTTACTTGCTAAAATACAAAATATAACAAATATCATTGGTAGAAAAGTTGGTATAATAATCCTATTTTTTTATATCAAATAAACTTTTATACCTTATTCTAATGTTGATAGCAAGTGAAATTTTTCTCTTGAGGAGTTGAGGCGTGGTTTTTCTTTCTGTTTTAGAAAACTGTAGTTCCTCTTTTTTAAGTGCAAAACTGTATGGGCTATTTACGCCGAGTCTGTCTCGAGGATCGAACCTCGATATTTAAAGTTATAAACATTTTCTTAATTGGATTGGAAAAATGTTGCCATATAAATAAAGATTTTTAAGTAAATAAAATGTTCAACAGATGTATTCCCATTTTTTCGAAAGAAATGTTTTGCGAAAAGTATTAAAACAGCCATATTTTTACAGGTTCAACACAGAAACGATCTGAACTTCTATTTTCGTAAACTTTTAAAATTCTGTACTGTTACATGGCATAAAGGTTGTGGATTCTTCTACTTAATATTATCATTATGATAATGTAGTATATATACATACTCTATCTTATCTATCCCCTTATTTAATATATATATATATATTAACTTTCTCTGCTTATTGTGTCTACAGTATTATTAAATAAGTCGGTCAAGGAAACCACTAAATGCAGGTCTTCTTCCTAACTCACGAAATTACAGCCTTCGCCAAAATATTTGCATATTTTGTATAAAAATAAGACCAGTGATTTCATCTCAACTTGTCACTAAAAGGCTGGTATAGTGCCGTGGTTAGCAATTTTCGGCTCAGTTCTGCCCAACATTTCTCAATGGGATTACAATCTGGAGACTTTGCTAGCCATGGCAATCTTGTAACGCCATCCTGGTCGAGGTAATCCTGTACAATATGCACATTGTGGGCAGTAGGATTGTCATTCTGGATCACAAAGTTATTGCTAAACCTTTTTCCTAGCATATGGAAGAAATGTTATGCCTGTAGGAGATTTTATTGTAGAAGTTTTCCATGATGAATAGCTGCCCAAACATGTACTGCACCACCTCCTGTGTGTTTCCTGTCGGAAAGATAGTCTTCCCTCATCTGTTCTCCAGGCAAACGACGAACACGAATCCTGCCATCAGATTTAACAAGCCAGAAACAAGACTCATCTGAAAAGATGACATGTCGCCAGTGTCATATCTGTAAATTGGCATGCTGTCTTGCCCAAGTAACACGGTGATGGTGGTGAATTCTGGTTAATGTAGGTTTTTAGATAGCTCTTCTTGCAAAATAACCTTGTATTCGCTGTTGTTCTGGATTCTCTGGAATGAATATGTCTATGCCATTCCTGCCGTTAGATGTTGCAATACTTCTTTCGACCATGATGTGCTAATCTGATCAAAACACAGTCATCTCGTGCAGTAGTTTTGGCATCTACCAGTAGACTTTCCTGGCGTAAAGTTTCCTGTAGTCCAATGAGGTTTCAGGATTCTGGATACAGTACACTCGGGGTACCATACTCTTTTGACAATGTCCGTTTGCTTCATACCATTTCTGGACAGTCGAAGAATTTAACTCCTTATAAATTCTAGCACGTTACGACGCATGACTCTACATAAAGTATAGATAAATTGTATGAACAGAACATTGATGTATTTTGAACAAGATTATACCAAAACCACACCCTTTTATGCAAAACAGGTGTGTATGTGTGTTTTGACGAACATATGCTCAAAACAATTTATACAGGCCAGAATAACAACTCATACATGTTTGTCTGATCATACGCTACTTTTTACTCAATAACTACTCCATGCATGTAAAAAATAACATCAATATAGAACAGTATGTAATGTAAATATTTTGACCAGCTAAGATGTCACCTGCATTTTCTCTTGAATAAAATCGCTGTAACATCAAACAAACTGTAAAGAATAAAACATAAATTTTATTTAATTGGAAAGTCAAATTATGCACCAAAGATATAATGCCTCCTATGTTGAAGTGATAATGACAGTCAGTAAATGGCTGTGTTTGCAATGCACCAAAGATATAATGCCTCCTATTTTGAAGTGATAATGACAGTCAGTAAATGGCTGTGTTTGCACGCTAATAAGAATGATATTATTCTTATTAGTGTATAATATCATGTTCTTTTAGTCTGTACAAAGTTAAGATAATTACAATTTTTACAATTACAGATTTTGAGAGCACTCCAGTAAAGTTACCACACGATACAATTATCTTAAAACTTGCCCCCCCAGTGGCACATTTGTCTGCGGACTTACAATGTGGTGGGCAGAGCACTGATGCCCATTGTGTAGCTTTATGCTTAACTGCAAACATACGAATTTCAAAACTTTGTTGCTTGATTGTAATATAGAATGCTTCACTGTGCTGTATATTGTGTCGGGTTTCTATATTTAATTCAAACTCAGTAAAAGTCGTAAAATTAAAATTTTTGCTCCACAAAATATTTTCTGGTGAACCTCCTGTTATTTTGTGGTTCCTACCCAATTATTTGCAGGAAAATCAATGAACCTGAGAATATCTTAACATATCATCTGTGAAAAGTTACTGAAATCTAGCGAGTTTCTTGTGTGTTTGTCTATTATTGGCTCTAGTTTTATAATAAACCAGATCTACTCTGTGGATTTGATAACCTGGCAACATATAGTTTCTTTAATCTTGTTCTTTTTCAATATATGAATTTTCCGAGTAAATCTCAAAATAATTGTAAATACCAAAGATACAAAAGACATTTATTGAAATGATCATATAAAGATAACATCTAAAACAAACTTTGGCAACATTTTTATTTCAAGTAGATTATGTATTTGTAAGTATAGATATGGTACTAAGAGTTTTTTTGTTTTAATATGAAATGTGTTTTACCAACGTAAACGATGTGTCAGATGGTTGAAATTGCATAGACAAATATAGTTTGATAAAATTACTCAATTAAAAATATTTTATTTAGTTTGGTTGTTTTGGAGTGAAGCTATATTGAGCTACCTGTTGTGTCCACCGTTGGGACTCTAACCTTGGAGTTTAGTGTTATAAGTCCGTAGACTTTTTGCCGTCTCACCAAGAGATATTTGATTTAGATCTTGTTCAATATAAAGAAGTAACTGCAACAAGAAACAGAGTTGTGATATTTGAGGGATAGGTTACCTTTACAAGTATTTATTCTATTTTTTGTTCTTAAAGTTTTGCCTCTGTTTATAGAACATTGTTGTTTATCCGTTATTATAATACAGATGACTTAGTACTGTATATGTAACTGTAATATTAAAAATATATTTATATATATATTAATATGCAATTGTTTATCAGTTTGTAATAAATGATAAAATATTTCTGTAATTCCAGGTTATACTAATTCCTCTGATAGTCTTCATCTGTCTTCATTTGTCCCAAGGTATGGACATTGTCACCAGAGGCAATGCCAGAATGATAGTAGAGAGGCTGAAAGTTGACGAAGAGCTACCTGTAGCGTCGTCATTATTACATAAAATATTATATGTTCCACTCCCTAAGCACAAAGTTGAATATGGGATAAAAGAGAATGATAAATTGGTAAAACAGCGGGCTAAGCTACCTCGTTTTACACGTCTTAACAATGACTGGTTTCGTCAATTATATACACGTTCTAAATATATTCCTGATACCATCACAAAGGATGCAAATAAAGATCAATCTCTTGCACTGACTAAACGGAATGAGTTAGTAATGTTTGTTACTCCCTCATCTGTACGACCTGAAGGACCACAGAAAACTGAAATAATCTGTAATAAAAATAACATAAGCAAAACTGTTTTGGATGAGGAGAGTTTTCATTGTGAAACTCCTTTCGGAAAAACCACTTTATTTGAGTCTGAAACCAAACTTTCGCTGAGATCCATTGTTCCCAAGCATGTTGAATCAGTAAGTTCCAGATCTAATGAACAAGTTCCTAAAAGGTCGAAAAAACCACAAGGATTTGAATATTCGGAAATTACTACATATTCAATTGACGATCATCAACAGCCAAGTTCCACTTCTAAGAAATACCCTCATTCAACACAACAACTTACTCCTAGTAAAAGTCAACGTGCTTATAAAAAACCTTATGAAGACTATTCCTATGATTTTATTGAGTCTGCACAAGATACAAGAAAGGCTGACACAAATCGTACCCGAGATCAATCCTATTTACAGTACTTATATAGTCAACCATCTTTAACATACACAAACACAGACCTCCAATCACCATTCCCTGCACCAACGTTGACTGAAAACAGACTCTTTGATTTCAAAATTCCTGGTATATTTGATAATTATAGTGTAGGGAATTCGGAAGAATTATCTTCCGCCTTACAGAATTTTCCAACTGTAGAAACATTACATGATAATAATAACCCTCCATTTGTCAATGCTGCCAGACTAGAAAACACTCCAAAGCGAATTATAAATAATAGGCCACGAGCAACAAGAATATCGCTGACACAAACAGGAACTTCTTATCCAACGAGTGAATATGAAGCTTCCCCACGTATTCCATTTTCACAACCATTTGATGAGTACAGTTACCCTCCTCAACGTGTAGCAGAACTGAGAAAAGAATTTCAAAATGATGAAATAACCACTAAAACCTATCTGAAATCTGAGATACCAGAAGATCATGAGAAAAATTTTCCTCACGTTGATTCTAAGTATAGATCTTTAGTAGGCAATCAACCTAGCCTAGTAAGTGAGGAAAGAAAGTACCAAGAATCACAGCCAATTCATGCTGAGCCAGACGATATTTCTCAATATCAAAAAGATCATGGACATTTATTTGACCATCCTACTGACTCATTAGCTGGTAGGAATTTCAATTTTGAGAACTCTTCGCCATTCGCTTTCAGTTTTAGACCACAAAATACTCATTCTACTGCAACTTCTTCTAGTGCTTATGATACACACGAACCCTATAAGGAAAGTGTGTATCGAACAAATCCACGCCCTATTTACCATCATGCAAGATTTATAAAATCTACAACCCCACCAATTAAGCCACAACAAATCAATGCACCATCTAAACCTGAAAAGCAAAAACTATGCAAAACTATTGTCAAAGAATTTCACCATGTACCAAAGGGAACAAAACAAGGATACAACTCGGCATCGCAACCAAACAGTGTAGTTAAGACTAAGGTTTGTTTTTTTCCAGAAGATGATTCAATCGAACCCGCCCAGTTATCAGACGTACGAACAGAATTGTACGAGCCTTTTAAGTCCCTCTTTGAAGAATCAAGAAAAGATGAACGTTTAGAAAGTAAATCAAACCCATACCAATCTACTAGTGATCAATCTAGTTACAAACCACATGAACAATTTCATCCATATGATTTCCACACAGATCATGAAAACAAAAATAATTATCGGTTTCAAAAGCCTGTTAGTCTTAATAATGACTTATCGTCTTACAAAGATGATTTCCAATATTTCCAAAATCGCTTCAAAGCGGATAGCAGTCTCAACTCTCCCCAAGGATTTCCACTTCTAGAGTATGGAGAGCAAGCTGTTGCGTCTGATACAAATGAGAAACGTCTATTTGGCTACTATGATCGTACCCTTGAAGATCATAAAACTTATTGATATTTTGATATTCAAAGCAAAGCATTTATTAGATATGAGGATGGTCTTTCATTTGATTGAAAAAACAAGAAGGACAAAAATCCATATAATTACTCCGAAGAATATTTTCGAAGGAAAGTCCTAACTTTCTCTACAGCCTTTGACAGCAAAAAAGATGGATACCAATAAACCCCTTAGTCACTTTATGCACATATATAACCTTTTTCAGCGGCATTGTATCCAAAACACTAATACATTTATCTCAGAATATAGGTGTTTGTGAGCAGCATTGATAAATAGCACCAAAGCTCTTTACTGTGGCATTATAAAGAGAACAAATTCATTTTATTTTCACTTGATCATTTCATTTTTAGAAAACATAAGGAAAGTGTGATGATATAAGGCAACATGAAATTTTTACACAACAGTACGTACTTTTAAGAAAATAAAATACCTTTATTCAAGAGGCAGATTTGAAGATATTGTCCTATTTTATTACAATTAATTTTCAAAACCATTGTTTCAAAGTGTTATTTCTTCAAAATAGAGTCTTCTCTAAGGTTATGATGTCTTTTCTAAAGAATGAATTGTTGGTGTTACTTTTTTTTCATATATTATTCTTATATTACAAATAAGAGACACTGTGCTTTTAAATATAGACTGAAGTTACTTTGCTTTTGTTTGTAGTCCAACAAACTATACCTCAGAAACTTTAGATTTTAACAAATAAACAGATATATATATATATACATATGTGAGTAACAATACAAGAGAAAGCAGATCTAATCACTGTTACACAACGCTTATCTACGATTTCATTGAGACACTTTTCAGCAAAAAATTTTACTCAACTACTCCAATTAGCATTTATTTTTTCTTAAGTATTTTATTGGTAAACAGTTAAACCTAGTTACTTCTAATGTAACCTTAACAATTATTTTAAAGTGGAAAAAAAAACTTTTAAGAAGATATCGTGAATTCACACTAAGTAGTAATCTTATAACAGTTCATATTTAATCAAATACGAAAAACTGTATTGAAGAGAAACTCCAAAACTTCAACATCACCCGCGAATTTTGAGGTACAACCAAGACTGGAATCATAAAGTATAAAAACACGATTAACGTGAAATATAAAAAATAAATAATTAGTAGAAAAATGCATTTTTAAATTAAATTTTGGTCTATTAGCATAGAAAATACTGTTACAAGAGATTCTGAAAACGAAAAATACTCTTTCGAAGGAAAGTTGACTTGAGTTTAAGAGTGTTGTGCTTGGTATTATCAAGACTTATATTCATATCCAGATAATTATCAACAGTAGGTAATATACTCATTTTAATTCTTTTGTAATACTAACGAAACAATTTAACAAGACAGTCAAACATTTTTTCACTAGTAACGTTAACATGTCTGGTTCAAGTTTACACCATTGTATGTATGGTGGATTATTTGATACATACACGTGCTTTCTATCTCCCATCCCTCCTTAGACATTGCATGATCTAGCGGATAAGACATTCGATTTACAATCCGTGGGTCTAGAAGCTTGAATCTTGTCACCAAACAATGCTTGCCCCATAAGCCGTAATGGCGCTATAATGTGACAGTCAAATCCACCAATCTTTGGCAAAGAGTAGCCCAAGAGTTGATGGTGGACGTTGTTGAGTAGCTCCTATTCCTCTAATCTATCACTTTTAGAGTAGGGACGGCTAGCGCAGATATCCCTCGTTTACCTTTGTGCGAAATCCAATAAAACAAATCAATGTTTATGATTTCAAAATGAAATTCTGGCGTTAAAATAAAACGATTGATCATTGGTAATTGGCAGTATACATTATTATGTAAATTATGTTTAAGATTATAAAATCTTAAATTAAGTCCATTAGTGCCAATACATCTTTCTTGCTTGACAGTAAATTTTAACTTAAATATGCCTCTGGTTGTTCCATGCCATCCTCACCTATTTGACTAAGCACTATCCTTATACAGTCTTGGCCAAAATGTTTGCATATTTTGTAACAAATAAAATCATTATTATTAAGTTGGAACACATCTACACTTAGTGCTGTTGTCAGAATTTATAGTTATAGTATGGTCGCTAATTGTCAAAATAAAATTATATTTATTAACAGTATATATATGTTGCTGTTGGGCTTAGGATTATTCTACAGTTCGTGTCTGTGACTTGTTAGCGATACATTAAACGATGAATAAACAGCATACACTTTACTTGTTTTCACATGATATACATATATATATTCGGAACAAGTTAAACGCATGTACAACAAAGTATTCACACTATAGAGATTACAAGCATATCATAAACACCATATATATACAGTTCTCTTCTTCTTGTCAAAAGTCCACTTAGGCCTATTTAATTGCTTTAGAATTTCACTTGACAAGCCTAAGTATCTTTTCTATTACTATCGCACTAGTATTCTATGTGTATTTTACTTACAATTGTGGCGCGTGTTACTGTAATAGTTTGGTCTTCTTTCTTCAAAATATCTTCTCTTCCTTTTGTCAAAGTGCACTCAGGCTGATTCAGTTACTTTAGCAATAGGCTTTGAATGAATAAATTCTTCTTCTCATTTCCTTTTCTACTGTTAGTCTTAGTCTAACATATCAAACGTTAGGCCTATGTCAATTGTTAGGCTTATCACTTCTACGATAGTTAACTTCACGCCGAACTTTTCCATGTCTGTAACTTTACTCTCTTCTGCTATTGTCTGTCTACTGTTTCCGCTCGTCTCACACTATTTATATGTTTATTACTTAATCGTCTGCCCGCCTTCTAGAAATCTCTATATTCTCGACGTCAATGTATTGCACACGACGTTCCATTGTCTCAACATCAATGAATTATAAACACAACTTCCACAATCGTCTGCTTTTAACTCTTATTATAACAAAAAAAACTATCACAATAACAAAATATTCACCCACAAAATAAATTAATCAATTATATTTAAACTAAAAAGTCTTTTATATCATGACAGCTATCAAACTAAGAAATGCATGTTATATTAAACATCTACATATGTAATTTGTATAATGAGACAGGTTCTATGAACATCATGAACGATTTATTATAATAGCAAACAATACTATCAGAACCTGTAGAAAGATGTGTAATTTAGCATTCCACCTATCACAAAAGAACCTTACTAAAACATATATATAATGACAAAATATAACGTCAAAATATTATAAATAGCGTTTGTAGCCTTATATGAGTTCATATTAAACATTCAGTACTTGGTTGGTCTTCCTTGTATTTTACTAACCTCCGAAAGGTGATGTAACATGCTGTTGATGAGGTTATTGATGTAATCCACAGTGATTTCATCCCAACTTGCCACTGAAAGGCGCTACAACTCAACTACAATAGCTGGCATAGGGTCGTGGTTAGCATTTACAAAATCACTCTGTAGAAAAGTTCTCCTTACAATTCTTGGGGAGGGCTGATCCAGTTTTAATTGTTTGTTCTACTAGTTTGATTTACATCTACTTTAAACCCACTATATTTTCTTGTTTCTATTCATTCATCTTCTCACTTCACTGTCTCAAATGTATTTGCTGGCTTCCTATCTTTTAACCATATTAATAGCTGTGTCGGTAAATTGGTCAAAATATTCTCTTGCAAACATCAAACCTACAACCTCATCAGCATCTTTAGTACAGATAGATCCTTAGGTTCATCTAACTAGCAACTCATGCATCCCTGTTCTATACCGTTTAAATGCGCATTTGCCATTTTCTCTAACATTCTGAACTTAACTGATATTTATTTAAAATAACCAATTTCACTTCACACGACTTCAATTCGTCTGTGCTCTCACTCATATTTTATGCTGCTTATGCTTTCCGGTCAATGCAGGAAGTGAATTTTTTACCATATCCTACAGCTGCCATTTTTTCTGCTTATGTCTACCTTTTAACTCTAGCTCTAACTGCTTTATTCTCAGCTTCTATACCCAAGCTTTTATTCTCAGTTTTGTTTTTGTTTTTGAAGTTAAGCACAAAGCTACACAATGGGCTATCTGTGCTCTGCCCACCACGGGTATCGAAACCCGGATTCTAGCGTTGTAAGTCCGCAGACATACCGCTGTGCTACTGGGGGGCGTTCTCAGTTTCCAAGCATTTCATTTCTAACTGTTAACAAACTCCAAATCGTTACCATGATGACTGCCATGAACCCCACTCATAGTTCCCCAATTTTCATTAAGTTCAAGGCTAGAAAAATAATCTATTGTGACTCCCACCTAAATTAAAACTTCACATATCTCATAGTTTTTTTTCAATTGCTACTAAGTACATAACTTACTCTGATCGGAGAGTATTATCATTCACATAGTTTAAGTCCTATAAACCTGTTGTTATAAATGACCATGTTGGATAACCGTGGACACCAGTCAGTGCTGTTAAAACAGTAACAAATATAGGTTGATGATTTTGATTTTAATTTGAGATATGAAGTTTGGATCAACAATAGTCGAAGAGTATACTATAGCAAAGCAAATTTACATCCAAAGCACTTTGAGAGTGCACAGTTTGTGTGCACTATGGTTAATCAAAAAGATTATTTAGTAGTTCTCAGTCTAGGCTTTGTGCAATTTTGAAATGTTTCAAAACAGCCTGGCTGATAACATAAAAATAGTTTAGCTATTACCCTTTCAGGAACAGCGGTAAGTCTTCGAATTTACAACGCTAAAATCAAGGGTTCGATTTCCCTCGGTAGTCACAGCAAGTAGCCCAATGTGGCTTTGCAATAAGAAAACACCAACACACACCCTTGCAAGAATATAAAATATTATTATATTATTATGAAATATTATATAAAGAATATATTGGTCTGGAAATTTAGGAAAATACAACCGGGGCATTTATATATTGAAACTGTTGCATTCAATCTGTACTTGAAGTATAATTCATAGTTAATTTACTTATCATAAGACATTAATCTTATTATATTTTTAACACTGAATTCAATATCTAGTCACTTAGGAACTTTCAAGAATTAGAAGAATGTATAATAATAGCATTCCAAATACACTTTCATTATACATTCTTCTAATTCTTGTAAATCCCTAAGAATGCAGTGTTAAAAATACAATAAGCCTAATACTAATGTCTAATAACAATTAAATTAATTATTATCACGCCTCGCTAGCTTCAAAAAGGTGTTCAGACCATAACAATTGTTCTTGTAACAAATGACTTCCATAAGTAGTACTCTGACAACTATTGTGTTTGTTGTGTACCAGACAGTCTAATGAACTCTGGATTGGGCGAAACTCTCCGTTGGCAATGGGTACGGCGAACATAGTATGGGTGGAATATTATTATTATTACATGTAAAGAAAATATTTTTTAAAAAA
>NW_013665613.1:2034025-2072437 GCF_000517525.1 Limulus polyphemus
ACTCTTCTAATTTTTAAAAATCCCTGAAGGTCTATATATAGAGTGCAGTGTTAAGAATATAATAAGGCTAATACTAATGTATAGTTAAAACTAAATTAATTATGATAATGCTTCGCCAGCTTGAAAAAAGGCTTTCACGCCGTAATAATTGTTGTTATATCCATTAGTGTTTTGTTGACCATTAGTACTGATAGATGGCAGCACATACAAGCCGATAACCACAGTGTCCTGTCAACTATCTATCTTGTTCACTAATCAAGAATATTACTTTAATTTATCGTAACTCTACTCAACCACTGATAACTAGACGTCTATAAAATATAAAAGATGTTTACGATATGAATAATGTTCTCTACCTAACTTTTAAAAATCTTTTTTCTCAAGCACAGTTATGCAACTTAAGCAATACATAACAATGTACTGTCATATATTCACAACTAATCGCATTTCCTTTTAAAAATATATTGACATAACCGCTAATTTGTTATTTCATTTTGTGACATAAAGAATGGAATCTTTAAATTTTATTTTTTTTGTAAACTGACATCCGTACAGTTTTTCATATTACATTTTCTTATAATAAGTTTTATTCATCATTACAAAGACTCGTTCTTGGGTATTTTTTATTCTGTAGTTCTCATTCATCTAAAAGAGAAGTTGTCATGCTTAGAAAGATTATCCTTTAAAATTCACGTTTATTATAGAAATTTTCATTGTTATTTCACATATATTGCATATAATTCATAATGCCTTTTTTGCGTTAGTAAATATGTAGTTTAAAACTATCCAACTTAATGAAATCCAAATTTTAGAGGCACTACTGGAATATGTAAAGTTTTATTATAATTTTTTAATACTTTCTACGTTTGTGCATATTTTCATTTTAAAAAGGATTTATTTAAGACTTTATATGGATTTCTTTTTCGTAAAATTTTACTATATACTCATTTTTCTTGCATGATTAGTTCCATCATTTCTGCATTTAGGTATTTAACACCACCAACATGAATCTTGAACTGTTTTGAAGATGAGAAATCAACACCGCCAGCGCTAAAACTATGACAACAGCTGGTTTGGGTACAGATGAAAGAGTGAATGTGCGATATTTTTCCACTGAAAACTATATGTAAAAAATTAAAACATCAAATGAGTGTATAAAATTCATACTTACTTTGCGCATGAAAAAAATTCTCAGAAGAAAAATATTATTTGTGTAGATTTTCAAGCTTTGTTAATTGTAATATTTAATTTTTTTTAATTGTTGAAATAATGTATACATTATACTATATTGAGGTAGATTTAGATGATAAAGACAGAATTAAAAAGAAAAGTAATGTATATATACACACACAAAATAAAATATAAGCCAGTAATAGTGACCATCTGAAAGATATAAAACAGTTATATATACAAGTACATCATTTTTTTACAGGATTGGAAATACACACTCTGTAACTCTATTAGTCTGGTGTATGTTTCACAAATGTAATATATAAGTTCTTTGAACTACTAGTATTAATATGGCTATTGTCACGAACACAAAAAAAAACGATCTTTATACGTATACTTTTTTTTCTTTTGACAAGATGTGTGTGTGTATTATAACTACTTATATGAGTAATATGTGCGCTAAAGCTTTTCATTAAAATAAAACTAATTATATGCTGAAAACATTTTGACATTTCAAAACTAAAGAAATATGTACCATTTAGGAATCATAAAACATTACAAAAATATATTAAGTATGTTACAATATTTAAGTGTTGCAGTACACTGCCACGATTTAACTGACTAATGACGAGTTGATTCTATGAAAGAAACCGTTTCAGTCTTCCTTAGATATTTACAAAACCACAGATTGAGTTCAACACACTTAATTTTAACAAAATCAAATGCTGTCTTGTTCTCCTTTATGTCATACTTCATAGTTATTTTTCAAATAACACAAAATTTGACAAGTGGACAAATAATTATTTTAGACGTTTTGATATTTTAATTAAAAATGTGAAATTAATTAATAATTATTTTCATTTGGAAAATAAAAATAAAAAACACCAGTTACAAAAATCACTTTGTCAAAGGAACTAAAAACTATTATTGATAATTCTTTGCATCGATATACGATGGCATGAAATGAATATAATTTATTTAGTTATAAAAACAACGTTTACTAGTTATCATATCACATTTAAATGTAAAACATCAAATGAACTGCCATATCATTCCTTGCCTCCCAGTGGCACAGCGGTATGTCTGCGGACTTACAACGCTAAAATCCGGATTTCGTTACCCGTGATGGGCAGAGCACAGATAGCCCATTGTGTAGCTTTGTGCTTAATTACAAACAATTCACCAACAAAAATGTGAGAATGGAACATTTAATTTGTTTTATACAAAAATACTTGGTTTCAGATAATATATTATACTAGGATTTATGCACGTAATAATTACAGTAGGCTTGCTTTTAATTTTCATTTTTATGCGATGTCCACGAAACGTTCTTTACAGTCTTTCCTTGCATTGCATTGTTTACAACACACACAAGCACAAAATGTTTCAAGAAAGAAGTAGCAAAAATCACCCAAACAGTTCCTTCAACATATATTAAAAGTAGAATATATATATATGAAATTGTTAAACATCTATTGTACAATGCATTCAAATACAAATTAATATATCAGTTACACGTATAAAGACCTTTTGCTAGGCTGTTGGCGAACATTAAATACAGGAACATATGGGAATTTCTTTGAAATATGTATAAAAACAACAACAACAAAAAATATCTAATCTGAATCATTCTTCAATCCTCTTACACTGTGAAAATACAAATCACTTTTTCTTAAATAGAATCCAGAAGTGCACAAGTACAATAATTAGCGCACTCCTTTGCGGTTTGCAATGCCCCCGGGGGCATTAATTAGGGGCAATACAGTATATTTTAGAATATTAGGTGGATAAATTGCTTTAATTCTTTATTTAACGTAAGCATTTTTGTTCAAGGTGTACTCTTACATTAAACAAATAATTAATACATTTACCTAGTTATTTTAATATATATATATATATATATATATGCGTGTGTGTGTGTGTTTTCCTCTGTTTATATTACTTTTTATTATACGTTTGTTAACATTTATTATTGAATCATCATTCATCATTCTCGTAGTTTTATGTCTGTTTAAATTTTATGTTAAAGATGGAATATGCTTATTCTGAAACGTCAATATGAAACGCTTTCCTTCTTATCTGTAATTGTTCTATTTTTTATTACATTATTTTCACTTTTAAAATCAAATAACACATTTTAGAAAATGATATTTAGAAGTAAATTAAAAGTTTTGTATATTTTCTTTTCATTTAGCTATTATTTTTGTTTCTCATTTAGAACGGCCTGGCATGGCCAGGTGGTTAGGGCGTTCGACTCGCAATCTGAGGGGCGCGGGTTCGAATCCCCGTCACATCAAACATGTTCGCCCTTTCAGCCGTGAGGGCGTTATAATGTGACGGTCAATCCCACTGTTCGTTGGTAAAAGAGTAGCCCAAGAGTTGGCGGTGGGTGGTGATGACTAGCTGCCTTTCCTCTAGTCTTACACTGCTAAATTAGGGACGGCTAGCGCATATAACCCTCGTGTAGCTTTGTGCGAAATCCATAACAAACATAACAAACTTTACTCAATACAAAAATTATGATATTTAAAGTTTTCTACCTCCGACTATGATGACACTAAGAATTTGTAGGCAACGTTTGACCCATAAACATGAATTAGCAGTATGAATGTGTGAAAACGAGCATTTAGCGAGGCGAATAGATGAAAAGTAAACTTCAAGGTGTCAGTCATGCTCTAGATATGGTATGATTTTCTATGAAAGAAAAGTAGTTTGGTTCAAATGTAAACACTTTATAAATATTACTAGTGAATGTTACACTGTTATAAGTAATGGATAATTTCTCTTTTGTGAAAACGATTTGGTGTAGTAATGACCTAAAGAGTTGTTTCTATGCTAGTTTGCTTAGGCAAAGACATGAATGATAATTTTTCATGCCATATTTATTCTATTATAGCTTAAAGTTTATTTGTAGCTAAGCACAAAGCTACACAATGGACTCTCACGGGTAACGAAATCCGATTTTAAGTGTTATAAGTCCACAGACTTACCGCTGAGCCATTGGGGAGCACTGAAAAAGTATTCTGTATTATGGTACAGCTATATAAGTATATATATATATCTTCATATGTATGCATGTATGTATGTATATATGCATTTATAATATATAAAGCAGAGTTGTACGTCTATCTGTGTTTGTCACAAATTTTTGTGAGGAACTGTCTTGACTAATATCGTTGAAATTTGGTAGAGGTGCTTGAGTAGTCCCCTCCAAGATCTAATTGAAATGAATTAAGCAATTGGACAATAGGTTCGACTGTGACACCCAGTACGTGAAAAAAGAGCTCTGGTAAAATACGTGAAACCGACGCTAACCGAAAGTAATGCACATATCATCTTTGTTATTACTGTCTATTTTGCTTCATCAATAAGGAGAACAAGAACGATACTTTTCATATTTTCTCACTAACTACTGAACTTACTGTATATAAACAGTTGTTTGTTCTTTGTTGTTATTGTTTTGTAATCAGTATTAGATGTTCTAGTTCCAAAGTAGAATAACATTCAAATAACTAGTTTTCCTGAAAGAGGACCGAAGGCCGCATGAAGGAGTCTTCTGTTTTAACCATTCGCGCTACTATACAGCAGTGTGTTGTCTGTCAGTCAATCAGTTGACAACAAAATGACGTCACATAAGAAGACTTCACGAGAAGAATTTTGCACTCTGTAGGCTACAACACAGCAATAAATAGAAATAATTGTTACTCTTAATTTTGGTTTTATTTATTCTTGGAACAGAACACTTTCGAAGACCCCGCGGAAGTACATCTAGTTTAGCAATGATTATATCTCAGTTTTTCCACGAAGTGTGGTTATGAAAACAGTCAAGAATAGTTGAATCCATATTTTATATTTGACTCTGTCCTTTATTCTAATCTTTAATGTAATTTGGGTGGAGGTACTACCGCGAATCAAAAAGTTTATATATATCGTTGTTTTAAAACGCATGTTTAAAACATATTCTCACTCTAATGTAAATGATCAAAGATAATAACTTAAGATGTATTAGGACTTTCAAAAATATGCAACAATATCTGGCTCAAAAAGTAACGTACAAATTCTTATTTATTGAAACTCGATCTTTAAGAAGTTTGCCTTAGTTTATCTACCAAATCTCATCAAAAATGGTTTGGCCATTTCTTTACAACAAATGGAAACAGCAGAGAGAGACGGACAATTCTAGTATATACATACATACACAGATAACACCTCATACATAAAACGGCCGTTATAAGCAAAAGGTTGCTTTAGTTTTTGAGCTCCAATTTTTAAGTAAAATCGTAAAATCATTAACACGTACAAAGAACTCATTTATCGTTTCCTTTGGTTTGTAGGCTAACAAAAACAGAACTAAAAAGGCAGTGAGAGAGTGCAAACCCATAGCAAAGTTTTCGTGTCTTGCAGTAGCCAACTTAGAACATACACTGAACAATTCCTCACAATTAGAAATTTAGATCTATGTGCCAAGATCATCTTATTTCAATTTGTTCAACTTGTTACCATTATAACGAAACTGGTTAACCTTTGAATTATATTCACCAAAAGATAAACAACTGGTCCTTGTACGACACCTTTGTGTCACATCTTGTGTCAAAATCAGATGAATACCTTTCGAGTTATACTGTTCACACACACACATACGGGTGTAATACGAAAACATTGTCTCGGGAGAGGAGTAGCACATCATCTATAACTAGCTAATGAGGTGTACGAATACTTCCCCTTTCAACAATATATTTCCTTTCTTGGTTGTAGTGACAAAAAGTATAAACATACTCATAAAATTACAGATGCATTTATAACTGATAGCGGTTTCATTTCAAAGCTACACAGTGGGATATCTGTGCTCTGCCCACCACGTGTATCGAAACCCATATTTTAACATCGTAAGCCTGCAGACTTACCGCTGATCCACTGGGGACAAACTGATAACGGTAAACTGTTGGCAAAACAGTTATAGTATATTTGAATGAACAAAGATTCAACTTAGAACTCGTGAAAAGCCATCAGAACTGTATATTAAATTTGCCATTTTAAAAAAGATTCAAAATATAGGTTGAAATATATTCTAGATCTACAGGCAGAGATACAAAGAAATTCCTTGTAGTTACGGCGCTCCACTCGCTTTCCACAGGTGATGGGTTCGAAATCTATCATCGAACATGCTCACCCTTTCAGGTGTGGGGCATCCTAATGTGACAGTAAGTCCCGTTATTCTATTAGAGTAGCCCAAGATTTGGCAATGGGTAGTGTTTACTAGGTCCCTTTCCTCTAATCTATCACTTCTAAATTAGGGACGGCTAGCACAGATAGCCCTCGAGTAGCTTTGCGTGAAATCCAACAAACAATCTTCTTACGTAAAAACTTTCACAACCAAGCCTATTCAGGTTTTGATTTCAACTTTAACCGTCCGTTTGTGTGTCAAATACTAATATATTAAAATTTAAATTCAGTGTGTTGAGATATCATAAAAAGCCTTAATCACAACAATAGCTTTTCATAAGCCAAGGAATCCGTAGCGGAATTGCAATATTGAATTGCTGGGAACTTAATTGTGAAACTTAAGTTCTAAATATGTCGCTCGTGGCTCCGTGGCGTACGTCTTCAATGATGCATCGTTATATACAGACCGTTGCCATAAAGTGAGTTTTATTTTATTTTTAATGCCTGTGTGTGTGCTGTGACGCTACGTGCAACATGCATGTTTAGAACCTAAGCAGGGCATTGAAAGATTAATTATATAAAAGTTAAAACTTCATATTATGACAAAAAGCGACAGTATTCTTTTTAATTTTCAACTGGATAATTCAAACAAAATGTCGAAACAAAACAAAAAAAATAAGTTTGTACTTTGTTTTGATATTCGAATTTTTCGAAATGTATTTTCATCATAAAGTTCTTTCAATATTTTCCTCGAATATAAAAGTAACGGAAAATATTTTTATAAACAAATTTCATACATTCAAGAAAGACATTGTGTTTAATATAAACTTGAACAGTCACAAGAATTTATCGTCTCTGTTGTTTTAGAACTACTAATGTTTGTCTTGTCAAGGTTAAAGACCGTGAATGTTTAATAACGAATTAAAAAACACCAGAATATGTAACGGTTAAGTTATTACATTTCAAGTAAAAGAGGTTTTTAATTTTTTTAATGAAAGATTTGTGAGTCAACGAAGGAGGTTTTGTTTCGTGACAAAATTTGTCTTTTCTTTTCAGCAAATACGTATGGTGTAGATGAAAACGTTCCCAAAAGTATTTAGATAAAAAAATACCTTAAAAGAACGATTAAAAAATATAAAGAGAAATAAGCTCTTACAAAAAAAGCACAAAGGGATTTGTTAGGAAGTGTATGGGTTTGATATATCTATGGGTTTCTTCACTAAGCGTTTAACTCCTTTTAAATACTTCTAGGTTTGATAAGTTACTATAATAATAATAATTTTGTTGTCTGATTATCTATACTTGTGATAGCCACGCCTATCTGTATGAGTCAAGTTGTAGAGAAAAATAGTGTCAAGGTTTTTCGACGTAATATTTTGCTTGAGTATAAACAACCTAGTTTATTTGCTGCAATTATTGACTTTATAGATAACGTACCAGCAGTTGTATCTATACAAATGTAATAGTACTGTCTGTTGTATGTCCATATAACTACTTCGCAGGGTGTGGATGAATCTTCACCAAAATTGGTATGGGTGTTCATTCGGTCCAGGCGGAGGTGCATACGAATTTTCAGTTTTGCATTTTGCGGTTTTTATGGGCGTTTTTTGCATTTTTGAATTTCATACCACTACTTCGCAGCCTGTTGATGAAACTTCACCAAGTTTGGTATGGAAGTTCATTTGGTCCATGCGGATATACATACATATTTGCGTTTTCAAATTTTGTGTTTTGCACTTTTTATGGGCGTTTTTTTTTCAATTACATGTAAGAGGGAGCAACTGAATTTACATAACTTCCGTCCATGGGACGGGTACTCCAACTAGTTATTGAATAAACAAACAATGGGTCTCTGTAATTCAAAGAAAAATTGCGAACGACAACTGACCTCTTAAGCTTACACTCTGTAAAAGTTATTCAATAAATAGTATGTTCTATTGTAATGATTTTTAACAGATAAGTTGTTTGATTTTTTAGACCAGTTAAGATTACATGAACATTTGTCTAGTTAAGAAATGAGTGAATACTATTTATGAACAGTTGTCACAAAAAAGGGAACATAATAACAAGTCTTTAAAACTAAAGTTCAGATTTTAACACTACATTATTTTCCATATATCACAAACAGTGCCTTTAACTTTTCCTATAGAACATCCTAACGTTGGTTTTCCAATTATAATGCAATTTTTAAATTACGATAAATTTATAAGTAGTAATACTTACGCTAAATTTGTACTTGTTCGTCAAATCTTCTAAATCTGAAAAACTACGAATCATAATTTTTCTCCCTAAGTTTTATAATACATAGAGAATGTCACTACTCATGCGCTGTTGACCACTTTTTTTTTCTAACTTCCTAAACTTATGTTCCGCATCATTAGAAAATTCATTTTTAACATTTAATTAAAACGTCAGCTTTTTCTCTAAATGTACATTATTCGTGTTCTTTATTATTATTATTTTTTTATAGCCTCATAGGTATTAACTGAAGTAATCCAATTAAATATGCAGTTATAAATATCTATAAGAGTAACTCATTCATTATACACTGTGGGGCAGAATTACGTTCCAGCCGAAATATTATCCGATTTGGGCGATATTTGGATATATATACATAGAAATGTGAATCCCGAGCAAGTTTTTGTAGATGTGTGTTTTGTGTATTTACAGATAGTCAACAATAATATGTAGACTGGAGACTAGCACTGAAGAAACAAATGAAACTTGTTGTCAATATGGAGCTGACTGGTTCTGTTGTCAAGGCACAAGCCAGATTGAAGAAACATTTCTCAGTGCCTCGGTGGTTAGTTTGATGGCCTATAACGCTAAAAGTTGGATTTCGATACCTGTAGTGGGCATAGTGCAGATATCCCATTGAGCTGATTTGCTTTTAAACACAAACAAACTATTTCCTACCAGAAATCCGTAGGTTAGACATTTTATTTGCGACAAAACTTACCGGGACTTTCACTTATATATGTCTTTAGGTATACAATATCCAAATATTGTCAAAATTGAGCTTTTAGGTAGGGACAGAAATGTTCCCAACTCTGATACCTATTTTACGCTTTTACGGACACTAGTTGAAGCATAACATTTTTTCTTCTGTTTTCAAAATAAAAAAAAAGATAATTTTATTAGCATAGTTACACCGACCTTATTGCATAATAACGCAGATTTAACATTGATCTCACTGAGTTGTAGGGTTTACTAATCAATAATATGTTTACTCGTTGTTTTGGTAGTGCTATTCAAACAATATTCTAGATTATCAGAATTATAAACGCAAGGTCGCCTTCGATTACTATGTTCATTTGTTCGTTTTATATTCTTTCTCCACTACTCCCTAGTTACGTTTCAGTTTACTTGTACTGATATGCACTGCATTCGTATTTATGGTCAAATGAGTTTCTATCACAACGGAACTTCGCCTACTCTAGTGAATGCTAGAATTCTTTTCATTTGCTCTATAATCATCGAGAAACAAACCAAAACAATCTAAGCGTTTCCATTAGCATGGCTGAGCTGTAGAGGTTCTAAACATAAAGTCGAAGGCAACCGTGACAAACAATACGGAAAGTATAATTGGAGAAACACGAAACATTACAAAAGGTGATTAACCAGCAGTGTAAGGTAGGGTATAATGAAAGAGAGAAACTTGAATACGTACTTTTCAACTACTAAAAAAAAAATAGACGTTTACATATTTAGATCGATATTGAAACCAATGGAGGCAAAGCAAGTGTGTGTGTGTGTGTGTGTGTGAGGGGGGGGCCTGCTGACGATTAATACTGGTTATTCAGCTCAAGAATTTGTTAAATTGGGCTTTAAGTTTTATCTTTATTTATTTATTTATCTCTATCTCTTTCTTTTCTTACAATTCGTCTTAGCAGCCGCACCCATCCAGATACTTTCGGTCGTTAAACCAAAACAAGGAAATTAACGCTAAGTATTTAGGTCTCGGGCATTATATACTTAAGCCAGTGCAATATAGTAATGTAACGCGATTTTACTTTCACATAAAAATGTAATATCTTAAGATACTAGTTTTAAATATCTGAGGATCAGACCCAACAGTTGTTTATCAAGAAAGAAATATTTGACGTTTAACGACCTCCAATGAATAATAACAACCGAGTTAATTGATGCGCTTACTTGGAACAGATTTCATATTTAACTAAATACGTTATGAAAGCTTTAATTCAGAAGCACTTTAGCTTATAAAGCCACTAGTCCCTAATAACACGCAAGTTTAGATTTCAAAAAAATGGATGAACAGTAAGTTCTCTGCAAACTCTTTGGCAGTACTGAATGAGTATTACCTCATACAAAACAGATATTGCAACCATTACAAGTGAAAATAGCACCAAGTTGGCAGTACTGAATGAGTATTACCTCATACAAGACTGAGATATTGCAACCATTACAAGTGAAACCAGCACCAATTTGCCACTTGTTATTTGATTCTTGTAAACTTTTGAAAATAAAGATATTGTTTCATAAAACGTTAAAACATAAAAGGAACTGCATCATATATTTAAATTCACAACGTATATTCTGCCTTAGAACATAAATACTTTCTCCTCATCAGAGAATTATTTTCATAGTGGTATAACTTATTTTACATCATTTCCAAAATGTAACGAGATTGTTAGACAATCATAAATAAATGAAAAGTTGTTTGTTTGTTATTATTTCCATAAGCACTATTTATGGCTTATGAATGAAATTTATCCTATAGAGATTAACAAGGTATTCTTTAAAAGCAAGACAAATCAATAACCAAATAATCTCTGCACTACTGATTCAAAATATTTTCTACGAACGATGATATAGTATATTCGTATAGAAAATAAAAAAAATGTCATGTATATTTAAAGATATCATCATGTGAGCATGAACTACGGTATATCTAAGGTTAGTGAATTATTAAGAGCAGTGTTTTTTAATGTAGCGGCGTCCGCTAACCCAGCAAAGCTTCTATTGCGCCCCACCTTCACATTAAAATAATTGTCGCAAGTGATAACAGCAAAACCAACATTTTCTTTAATTGTTTTTAATAATTTGTTAAATGAAAAAATGTTTGTCAGGATTGAGTAAATAAGAAAGCAACAACAACAACAACAAAAAGCTTTGAGAGCAAAGTGAAAGTTTTGTTAGGTCATCGTCGACTCCAACTCCTTTGTTTCTTCCGTCGTTATTTGTCGGCTTTCCCGCCAAAAATCCGAGCCTCTTCAGAAACAGTACAAGCCACAAACCCCAGGGAGCGCCCCCCACAGTTGGAAATCACTAATTTAGAATAAATAGTGCATCATTGACTTCATCTTAGTTAGAGGGCTCATATGGATTACTGCCAATTTTAAAACAATAATAAAGTATTTATTTCGTCAGTAAAACGCCTTGTCTAGTATTACTCTGTATAAATAAAATATATAAATGTAATCGTTACTCAAAACTAGTTATAGCGAAAAACGTAAAACTAATATAAACATAACTTAAATTTTTTGTAACTTTCATAAGTAAGAAAATATTCATTACAAATCTAGAAACGTCTGATATATTTTAAAACTGTTTCTGTTATGTTTTCAATTTAAATAACTCATATTTCTGAAGTGTCTTCGAATGACTTATATAATTTAAGTAACATTAGAATAGGAAAATTGATGGGGTAAAATTAAATGAGTTAATTATAAATTCTATTTGATGATAAGAAAAAAGAAATTGCTATGTTTCTGACTGGCAGGACAGTCGTGTTACATTAGGCTACTGTGTTAACCTCTTAAACAGTTTCCATAAAACAACTCCCCAGTGGCACAGCGATCTGCATATGGACTTACAGCGCTAGAAACTGGGTTACGATACTCGTGGTGGGCAGAACACAGATAGCTCATTGTATAGCTATGTGCTTAACAAAAACAACATCTTATAAAAAAAATGTATTCATATTTTGTCTGATTTAAATGTTATATACTAGCTGACGTACCTTTTCAACACACGGGAAGACTTTAGAGCTCTGGAGGGGACCGCGTAGGAGGATTAGATCTAACCCCCCTCCCCCATGTCACTGCCAAGGGGGCCTTATGATAAGTGCCATATTTTGTGACAATCGGCACAGTGGTTGACGGACACAGAATAATAGTTTAAGTCTGATAAAAAGTTCACAGTGTCTATCAGCCTAATTTATCTAAATAGCTATTTCTAAATCAAATGAACAGTTCATTATAATACATATATTACTGCACTAATTTAAAAAACAAAAATATTAATTAATAAGATATAGATACCGAAACAGCAATGCCCAATTTATTAGGATTCTATTATATAACTTCAAAGTCTACGTGTTTAAATGTGACCTACCTAAAATCCAGTGATCTTTGTGTATTTCAAACAATGATTTCTTGCTCATTTCACAAAATGGGCAATCTAAAGTTTCTTAAAACTTGAATGTATTAGAATGCCCTACAGTGGAACATCACAAAGTGTACTTTCTTAAGGAAAAACCAAAACATGAGGAGCATATTTCTGTATGGATTTGGTTCACAAAATATGAGAAAAGGACAAATTATTATGAGAATTATTGCTCTTTATTCCTTACATAGTTTGCTTTGTTTACTGTTTATATTTAACAGCCTCTTGTACGTAATTACGATGGTTATGAATAGGAAGTTCTATTTTTTTATACACAGAAATTAAACATATAATTTGAAATACCACTTTTGTAATACCATTTCTTTAAATATTAGTATAAAAATATGAGCCTTTGGTCTATGCGTTTACCATTATAGAATACAGTAATACAAAAATCCTTGTTTTTTAATTATTTGTTCATTTGAAGTTAAGCATAATAGGTTTATTTGCGTTATGAGTTTTAAAAAACAAGACCCCCCAGTAGAACAGCGGTATGTCTGCAGACTTACAACGCTAGATCAGCGTTTCGATGCTCGTGGTGGGCAGAGCACAATCAAATTATTATGTAGAATTATACATTAAGTTTTCTCTACGATAAAATACTTTTCCTTTATTTGCGAGCTTTCGGCCCTGTTACCGGAGCCTTCATCGGGTACATTGTTGCCGGCTCCGGTAAGAGGGCCGAAAGATTGCAAATAAAAGAAAAGTATTTTAACGTAGAGAAAAGTCCGTGTATATTCTGCATAAAATATCCTATTAATCGTTATTTTCTTATTACAAATAAAATACATAACAATCTTCTTAAACTTTAATTCTATAGTTAAGTAAATAATTCAGTTTTTATTTCAGGAAGAGGTATCTGACACGAAATGTTAATATATAATGAAAGATGTTTTCATAAAATAAAATTGACCTTGTGATTTTAAACGTAACGAATTTTTACTATTATGTTGGTAAAACAATTTATATTTAGTATTTATGTTATTTATTTTTTTCTTTTATCAGAAATATCAAATGAAGAGGAAGATTTTATGTACTATGAAGAATGGTAAAGTGGCTAAAAAAGTACCAAATGTATGTTTTATGAAATAAACTTGTTAACATAATCTTAACACGATTTACACTAAAATGGAAAAACAAAGTGGGGCTTTAGTGCCAAAATATTTATGAGTAATACATTTTATTATCTCTAAAATACTTGACAGGTATGATTGAAAAAACACCTATATATTCTACACGATAGTGGGCTAAATTAGATACTAATATCTAGTTAATGATTGACTCAGTCATTATTTGTTATGCCTGACTCAGCTGATGAGATTATAATTTTCAAATTATATCAGTAACACTCTTGATAATTTTACCCATAAATATAGCTAAATAAATATTTATTTCCTTATATGTAATATGGGCAAATTTGCTAAGTGAATTACTTCTTATATATGTATTTACGTATGTCGCAGTTCGTTGAAAATTTGTCTTTATTTTTAAAACAAAAGATCACATTAAGCTAACGATTACTTTTATCAAACTTATTAAATCTTCTTCATTTCAAATATAAGTTGATGTTGCTGACAAGTTTCGTCCTTTCTAACGTTACAAGTCAAAATATATATTTTTTAGATTGTAGATTATTTTATTACATAAAAAAACATTATGTAAGGATAAGTAAAGAAAAGTATATAGAATATATATATTTTGTTGCTCTTAGAATGTTCACTTTTTTACTAAATAAATATATTGTCTAAAGTTTGTTTGTTTCTTTTGAAGGACTGGGAGTATCGAAACATAACTTTTAACGTTTTTTGTCCTAAGACTAACCACTGAGCCACCGAGGTCATTATCTAAAGAACCAAAAGCTTGGAAGGACTTCGTTCCTTGAAAATATGTTTTTATCTGATTTATTCCTGTTTTACCCTTTGATCCGTAACTGTATCTCAGTTGTTGATTTGTTAGACAAAATAATCATTATATCTGGTAATTATTATCATCAATATAAATTATTTATACAAACAATTTCTAAAAACAAAAAGCAGAGGGATATTCTTCACACATTATTCTTGAAAAAATATCGATAAATTTAAAAATTGATTGTTTAATTAAGAGTGTTTCAAATTATTAAAGCGCTAACAAAATATATACATTCACATTGTTTTATCAAGATATTTCCTATATTTTAGTTAATATTAATTCCAATATTAATCTTGAAACATGTACATATTTATTTGTTTGTTTGTTATCAGTCTCTGCTGAAAGAGTTTTCAAATGCCTTGAGATTCCATTAATTAAAAAGTAATGTTTCGGTTAAAGGGCAAATCCATGCAATATATTTATCATTGAAATTATCAAGTCATTATCTTGATAGATATTGGTATAAACTGTAATATTATTTCTTTCTTTCGCAGTTGTTTCCCAGTTACATATTTGTAACGAAAGATGGATGCAGCAAGGTGTTATTTTATAAGCAGATAAACGTATTGTGAGTGTCATCAGAAGCTGAAGAATTTAGTAGTTTTATTTAGTATTTATTCTTTGTTGATATAATATTACAACTAAAAATTAAATAATTTTTTGTTATTCTCAGTAACGTAATATTATTATATCTCTCCGTTCTTCGGTGGATCAGCGGTAAGTTTACAGACTTATAACGCTAAAATGTGAGGTTCAATGCCACGCTCACTGTGTAGCTTTGCGCTAACAAAAGAACAACTATCCACATTAAATATTAGACTCATTTTTGTAATCCAAATTCTCTAGTGTTTAATTTAGTTAAATCATAGTCAGATCTCTAACTCTCATTTCTACTATTTGTATTACTCAATAAACTCTCTAACACAAATATCAGCTACGAAAGCAATAGCAGATACACATTTGTAGCTGTCATATAAATGTGTCATTGCTAATCAAGTCTCTTCACTATTTTAACTAATCTTTCTTATTTATTTTAATAGAAAAAGCAGCGAAACAGTATTTAAAAAACAACAACATAATAGTATTGAGTTGGTGTATTCTAATTGTATTGATTAACAATAATTTCATAAGCGAGATTAACCATCGAATCTGTAATTACATTAAACAGGTAAAAAACAATTGCAACAAAAATAAGATTACTAATATTAGATGATGTTATTTCTGTCATTCAAATATCAACATAAGTTTGTGTTGAACGCACGTTTTATCATATACATTTATGTGAGACCCTTAAAACCTATCTGTGAAAGTATTTTAACAATTTAGTTAATGATCACAAATGTCAGTTAGAAAATTTCATCTTGATATTGCTTCAGTTAGTCTTAAATGTAAATAAAAGTTTGAGTTTTTTGAGTTTTTTTTCACACAATTTTTAACGTTAATTCAGCGCTTCTTGGACAATTTATTTAAATTCTACGGCCTGGTGATTAGGGCATTCGACTTGCAGTTTGCGTAATCGTGAGCTCGAATCCTATCAAGATACATGCTCTTTCTTTTTCGTCCCCCAGTGGCACAGCGGTATGTCTGCGGACTTATAACACTAAAAACCGAATTTCGATACGCGTAGTGGGAAGAGCACAGATAGCCCTTTGTATAGTTTTGTACTTAATTACAAACAAACAAAAAATCATCCACTTTTTCAAACAATATTCTCAATACGGCAATGAGTAATAATATGTTTGGTTAATATTTGAAATGCATTGATGCCACAGAGTAAATATTTAACACTGAAGTGAATTTCATATAAAACTTATTTGTTTATATTGATTAAAACTTCCTGTGCCCGGATTAGCTAAGAACTGCAGTTTCAACAAGTTATATGACTTCTCACTTGCTGAACTGTTTTCCAAAGAAACATTATTTCGAATTAATTCTAAATAAAATAACAAACTGAAAGCCTAGCTATAGGTTCTCCATTATTTCTCTTGTTGTGTGATTTTTTTCATTTACAGGTTTGAAACTGATGCTTTACAGAATGCTAAACTTAAACCAGAAATATGGGTTAGGTATGTTGATGATGATTTAGTGGTGTGGTGACATGATAAAGAAAACTTGCTAGTTTTGTTAATTATTTGAATAGTCTAGAACTGATGAAGTTGACGAAAATAAGAGTTTACCTTTTTTCGACGTATTAGTTAAGAAAAACAAAAATCAGTTATATAGTGTTATCATGCCGCCACACCATAAGTTATGTCAAAGAGTGTCGCAAAAAATGTCAGCTTTTTACTCTAATGTTTACAGGTCTTTATAGCTATGTTATGATCCAGAATAATTAAAAAATGAACTGTTATTTATCAAATATGTAGCATTAGATAGAGGTTTCTCACCTCATATTGTTGATACAGCTGTGAGAAAATAAAAAAAAACAACAATTGACATTTCACAAAACAGATAAATAAGAACTGTTGTTTTTTCCATATGTTTCAGGTTTGTCATATCCAATTTTTCGTAAATTTTAAAAACAAAACAAAAATCTCATTCTCGGAGAAAACGGGTATTTATTCTTGTTTGTTAGTAGTTAAACACAAAGGTGCGAAAAAGGTTATCTGTGTTCTGCCCACCACGAGTATTGAAAACCCGGTTTCTAGAGTTGTAAGTCCGCAGACAAACCGCTGTGCCACTAGGGAGCAAGTATTTATGAAATTGAATGTGAATTTGGTGCTAATGTTGGTCAAACTAGATGAAATTTAAAATTTAGAGTAAATGAACATAAGAGAAATGTTAAAAACAAAAGTGAAAACTCTGAATTAGCTGAACATGTAAATTATACTGGTCATGCTATACAGTGAAAAAAAACTGTTATATTGGCTCAACCGAATAATCTAACGGTTGGAAATATTATAGAAACCATAGCAATAATGAAGCACAGTATATATATATATATATATCTTAAATAAGAATGAAAGGTTAGAAAATCAGAGAGTAAGTAGATGGCGTGATATTTTTTATGTATGTAAACTAGTATTCACATGAGCATGGCTTTTTTGTATTTATATCTTGCACAGCATTTCTTTTTCACACTCCTAAGGATGACGTGTACGACGTTGAAACATGTAGAATGCCTTTTTTACGACCGTTGATCGGTTTTTAAATACAATTTTAATTATGTATTATATAACGTTGATCGTTGATAATTTTATTATATTTTAAATGCTTATACAAGTTTCCTTCAATTTTATCCATGATAAATGTGAAATTCGTATCTTTTGTAAATCGAACAATATATTCCACTTACCTGCAAGTTGTGCTTATATTTTCAGTAATATATGTTATGTTCATAATTGTATGCAACTTTGGGGACTCACGAAATATTTTAAGTATATATTTAGTGAGTTGTTTATGGCGGATATATAACACGTCACTATAAAAATTTAATTTGAATAGAATAAATTTAAGCATTCGTAAATTTAAAAAAAACACTTAAAACCAATCTTCTGAAATTCTTGATTATTCACGTACTAAAGTTTTCAACTAAACACTTAAGAGTATTCACCGTGCACATTCGTCATATTTCCTATTGGTCATGGTTAGAATAAATTAAAATAGTCTTGAAAACACCTAAGAGGCCAATCAATTTGAACTGGTAGTGTGAAAGAATAATGGGTGTGGGACGTGTGTGCGTTTCATGAAAAGAGCTTGAATACCGTTGACTCTTATCCTCAATTAAAGATCTTTAAAGTTACAGTTTTGGGTTTAGTCGTGATTAATGAGTGTTTCCATGCTTGAAGACTGAGTCATTCACGTTGGGACTGAATTTATTAGCTACAGCTGTCAACAAAATATATTCAATATATTCTCAACGTTACGATGTACTGTGTATTTATAATTATGTTAATGAAATACCTAAAATATGATTGGAAAAATATAGCAAAGTAGGTCATAATCACAATCACACCTGATACCAAAGTCCTTAAGTCAACTTATTCATGTTCATCATAAGAAGTTCCAGATACAATTTCAATCACACAGGACTATGGTAATAGCTGCTTAAGTAAAAATTGATAAATCAAAAATCAATCAAAGTATATGGTTAAAACATCGTTTAAAACCGTTTACGTTTTTAAGGAAAATAAAAATGTATACATTACTTATCATCGTTAAAAGTACACGCTTGTCTGTATTTTATTCTTTAGGTAAGTAAAAACTTAAGTAAGAAATTCCATGTAATAATGATTTGAGACATCGGGTTATATACTAAAATTACTTTTTTTATCTGTGTCACTGAGTTAAAGGTGAGTTGTTTGTGTTTTAGCAAAAATGTTGCACAATGGAATATTTGCGCTTTGTCACCGCAATTGTTAGCATTTTAAACCCCCAAGCTTACCACTGAGCCATCAGGGGATAGCGTTTCTTCCTTCGAAGACTCATTCATGCAACATGTTTCTTTCATATGTTGTTTTTACCTAAGTAAGTTACTATTATTTTTAGTAAATTCACAAAGTACCAAATCAAGTATATTCAAACGAAACTCACAGTCTGAAATATTGATATTTGTGTTACTTAATGATAAGTTCCAATCAAGTAATTCAAAAAGAAGAATAAGCTCTTAATCTCCATGTCAGACACAAAAATAATAGGAAATTTGAAGAAAGACCAGTATTTCTTATATGAATGATTCAACATAAAAATTAACTTTTATGTTAAGCATAACCTGTGCACTTGGAGACAAAAGTTTAGACCTCAAAGAAACACATCATTATCCAAATTATAAGATTTACACTACTGGGTATAAACATGAGACTATCATTCAGACTCCTTGCAATAAGAGTTCAAGATAAATTATGTAATAATGTTCATCTACATCCTTTATTCATTTAAATGCCTTCAATTCACGTGTTTTGTTTAAATGAATTCTAAAAAATTAGACTTAAGATTATGAGAACTGACAATAGTATTTTTTTTTCTGAAAACTGGGGCATATAGCCTTTACATATGATAATGCTGTAGCTACTGTGCTGACATCTAACATGAAATAGCTTTCTACACATTTATTAACTGTATATAGTAAAAGTATTAAAACATTTGAATTTATTTTTATATTTATTATTTGTTTTTGTAAAAATTAGATAAAGTTTTCTTCAGTCTCTGGCTCTAGCATGACTGTTTTACTTTAAAGTACAAAATATGTCTCGAAGACGCACAATTTCTGATGATGTAAGACAGATCATAATAGTTTTATTAAAAAAGGGATACAGTCAGCAAGAAATGTCTTCAAAAACATATTATTAAAACCTGAAGTCCAAAAATAACCAATATGTGCAATGTAACTAGTACCGCTGATGGCAAGTTTATGGTTTGTTGAAATTTCGCGCAAATCTACTCAAGGAATATCTGATTCAAAAATTATTGCTGCCTAGAGGAAAGTACCATAGTCTTATTTCACTCAGAATCAGATGTAAACCTGCAGATGCTTTGCTGGATAACTTCAAGGAACCACTGTCATTAATTTTAACCTTTCCAAAGTGCTACGCAGGTTGTGTCATGAAGTGCTGAAAGGGTGCATTGAAACAATAAAACCTTTATTCTCAATAGGCAACAAACAGAAGAGGCTTAATTCTGCAAAAACCTAAAAGAATGAACATCATGTATACGGAGAAGTACTTTGGCATGATGTGTCAATTTTTTTAAATTTTGGAACCAAAAGGCAACAGTACGTTTGTCGCATGAGCAGTGGGAAATTAAAGGAAGATTTTAGGCAGCCTTCAGTTAATCATGGTAGAGGTATAATCAAATACAAAGTTGTATTCCCACAACTGTAAATGATGATATATACTTATTCATGGAGTCATAGATTCTTCCCGACATAAGCAAGAACTCATTCACAATACTGTTTCTTCTCGACGTTGTTTAGTGGGAGGCATTTCATTTTCCAGAGACGAAGCATATGGAACTCGTAAATGGTTAGTGTGGCCTCGAAAGAGCTCATACTGCAATATTGTTGTGTATGTTTGGGATTGTGTTGATCGAGAAAAACAGATGTAGCCGAAATAGGAACTCTGAGCAGTACTTCAAGACACACGAATCCAATTCCCATTGAGTATTTTCAAGAGCTTGAAAAAAACTTTTCTCTTCAGCTTCAGGGAGTTATTTCAGCTAATATTTCACAAAATATTACAGAAAGTATACCCTAAATTTTTTATACACGGCTGTTTTGTCTTTAAGCATTATGAAGCTATGAAATACCTCTACTAAATGAAACTCAGCATGTTCTGAGCTTAAAGTGCGTGGTGATGACTGATTCGGCTCTAATTTATGCTCCGTACTGTTATTGTTTACACAACCGCATGAAACAGTTTCTAAAGACCAAAATGTCAGTTTGCACGAAATATTGAATTCACTATATTGCTCTAAAATATCTCACCATTCTCAACAATTTTACTAGATATAACCTTGTTTGGCCTCTACAGATGTGTAAGAAAATATTTTTAACTTGACATTTGTCATTACTATGTTTTTATTATATGAATTATTTTGCTTGTTATAAAAATTTAGGACCAACTTAAATCTCTTTAACTTGCAAAACCTTGTGAAATATTATTTGGTTTATGACCAAAAATATTATTCAACAGCAAAGGTACCCAAATGATAACACAATGCATTCTAATATTTATAAATAAGGACGTAGGAACTGTATATTGAGCTATACTCATTACCGTTTTTTTATCAAATTTGGTAGCTTGTGTTGATCAGAAGTTAATATTAATTGATTATTCAACTATGCTTAAAGCAATTAATTACAATAACATTGTGTACTGTTTATACCGACAAGATGCAATGAAATAATAAACTTAATTCTGGTAAACGAATAAACTATATAAGTAATAGTGTTTTTAAATTAATTTATAAAAAGAGTTAATCGTGAAATATTACAATAACAAACACCTCATTAAAATATATCTACTAAACTATTCATTGCTAGCTGGAACACCCATTCCCGTAAATTCATGATTAATGAAAAGTTATCTTACAACATGAAACGTTGCTTTCCTTATATGTAATTGTAAAAAAACGCAAAAACGCCCATAAATACTTCAAAACACAAAATGTGAAACTGCAATATTCTATGTATCTCCGCATGGACCCAATAAAACGTCATGGCAAATTTAGTGAAAATCCATCGACAGGGGGCGAAGTAGTAGTAAAAAAACGCAAAAATGCCCATAAAAACCGCAAAACGCTAAATGCAAAACTGAAACTTTGTATGTACTCCCGCATGTACCCAATGAACATCAATATCAAATTTAGTGAAGATCCATCTACAGGAGGCGAAGTAGTGGTGAAAACGCTAATACGTCCATAAAAACCGCAAAACGCTAAATGCAAAACTGAAACTTTGTATGTACTCCCGCATGTACCCAATGAACATCAATATCAGATTTAGTGAAGATCCATCTACAGGGGGCGAAGTAGTGGTGAAAACGCTAATACGCCCATAAAAACCGCAAAACGCTAAATTCAAAACTGAAACTTTGTATGTACTCCCGCATGGATCAAATGAAACTGCATACCAATTTTGATGAAGGTCCATCCACACCTTGTGATGTAATTACATGAACATACAACAGATAACAGACAGCACTATTATATTTATATACATGTATGTCGTATATCATTTGCAGGCTGATTTTCCTTCATGCTCAGCCATGAGGTTTAAACTTTGACTTATAAATATGTACTCTTAACAGTCAAATCAAGAGTTGATTGGAAATACGATTAGATGTCAGTTACCTAGTATGATAAATTCGAGATAGAAATGAGCATTGTTTGGCCTTAAACAAAATTCTAAATTCTTATAAGATCACGTATGCATATATATATAAGTTTATTTGGATGAATACACGTTCAGTGTTTTTAAATAAATATATATTTAAAATTCCTTTTTGTTACTAGAACAAATCAGTTTAGAAAAACAAATTCTGCAAGCTTGGAAACAATATGAAAAACTTATGATCTCATGAAAATCAGTAGGAAATGTAGGTTTCAAACGTTTTATCTCTTTTATTGATTAGTTCACGATACAGGTAAGCAAAAATGCGCTTAGAGTTAGCGCGACCGGAAAGTCAACAATGGAAAACTTGGAAAGATAAGTGGAAGTAAAAAAAAAAAAAAAGACTTTACATTGTTACAGTCGAGTGACTAGTCTGAACGATTCTCCTCAGTCTGTTAGCCTGAGACTGTTGACGCCTTCTACAGGTCATAGCAGAGTAATTACAGAAACTAGAAAATTCTGCTCTCCTTCTCTCTCTTTAGAAAACGGAAGTTTTTCTTTGTTTTGTTTTTTCAATGCATGCCACTTGGTTGCCTTGAGCTAAGACCTGCCTGACACAGATGTATCATTTTTAATTTGTCTGCCTTTCACCTTGCGGGCGGAGGGTAGATAGTGAAAATGTATTTAAGGGTAGACCAGGCCTGGAATTAGACCAGTTGAAGGTTCCTGACCAAAGCGAGAGAAATCTGGGAGGTTGTGTCTCTGGTGCCCAAATCGAGTTATAGTAACTAATCCAAAGGATATATCTATTCATATGTATATTATATACATATGTATATAGACACAGGTGTTCTTTGAGGTTTGATTATTAATATTTGCAATTCATCACTATGCAACTGTGGGTGAGTATAACCCTGTAGGAGAATATTAAATTTAAATTTTTAATTTCTGTGTGCTTCAAATATTACAGACTGATACTCAACATTGAAATTATTTTTTAAAAATTAACCATTAATATTTTAATTTACAAATCTTTACAAGTCTGATATGGCTGTGAAGGTTCTACATTCACAAACCTAGACTAACTGGCATTCCAAACATGTATGTAATTTATACTTTACATATTTAGTGATATCTAATAGTGTGTTCTGTTATCAAAAGACTTTTATAAATGTAAATCACTAAAGCATGTAAAAATGTACAGAATACACTATATCATTAAAATAAATTGGTATTTTCACTTGAAATAGATATTTAGCTTCTTTTAATTGTTAATGATTCTTTAATATAAAACAGTCAATATCTGTTTTGAATACATAAATTTTCATTTGAATGAAACCCAGCAAAAGTATTCTTTGTCAAAAAGTGTGTTATTCTCATTCTACCTTAAATAACAAATTAATTCATGAGATCATCTATAGGTGTCCTGTTACACACCTATGAGGAGTATGGGGATATCTTATGTATAGTTGTGTCTTTTTCTACAGGTACAGGTTGGACTTGGTGTGTTGCTGATTTCCTCTGTCACTACAAAAGAGGCAAAGGAAATCGAGAAAGAAGTTGGCGCTGACTTACAGGCAGAGGAAAGTGGACACGGAGGCTACAAGGCAGATGAGACAGGTTATGGAGGTTATGAGAAAAGCCACGGTTCCGATCATGGTCATGGGGATTATGGAGGCGTCTATAACCATGGTGTTAAAGACATTAAAGGTCACGATGATTATGGTGGTAATCACAAGTATGGTAAGGGGGGGCACTATTACGACAAATATGGCAAAGATAAACAAGGATATTTTAGCGATAGAGGGCAATATGGGAATAGATACGGAGACAATCAATACAGAGGTCATGGAAAGGGGGAAGATATATATGGAGATGATTTTTATAAGTCCTCTGGCCACAAAAAACGTGGTCACAAGAGTGTGTTCCACAAGGAAGTGTACAACGATGACAAATCGTACTACGACGATGTTGAAGACAAGGACTATGGAAGAAAATATAAAGATCAACGAGACTACTATGATCACAATACTGGCAAACACTTCAAAAACCACCTAAATAATAACTACCACGTTGGAAACAAACACGGTGATGATTATCATAGGCGTGGTCAAGGTGGATACGACGATTATTACGGTAAAGGCTATAATGATGGAAGAAAATACTACAATGGAGGTCATGATTATAAAAGAGGTGGAGGTGGTTACAACAAGAATAGCTATGGCGGTATAGGAGGGCATGGTGGTGGTTATGGAAGATACGGCGGTATAGGAGGACACGGTATTGGTTATGGAGGGTACGGCGGTATAGGAGGACACGGTATTGGTTATGGAGGGTACGGCGGTCAGGGTGGCATTTATAGAGGTTTTCTCGGCGGCCATCTGGGGCATGGCGGCCACATTGGAGGTCTTGGTCCTGGATTTTACGGCGGGTACAATGGTTACAGGGGATATTGATGACCTACAGACGATTGTGGCTACTCTTGTGGCCAAATCCTATTTACGTTCACCAACGTGTTTAACGACTATGACAAACAACTTTGGGAAAAAGTGTCCCGTTTACACTTCCGCATAATAAGATCTTTAAGTAAAGGCCTCTTTATATTTTGTTAAGATTTACTAATTTTTGTCATTTTCACTTGCTTTATGAATTATAAATATAATTTATTTTACCAAATTTATTCCTTAGTACGACATTTTTTTGGTGTTGGTTTTTAATATAAAACGGTGCTATTAGTCATACAGGTATTTAATTATTTATCTTTAAGATTTCCAAGGTTTTGCAGATTATCCTAGCATGACTTTAATTACAAAGTAAATAAAACAGGATTGATAGTGTATTTCTGGTATATTATGGAATCTTAAGTATCTATTAAATTTAGTAAATGTCTTTTGTAGGAGCTATACATTAAAGATGATTTTGAAGAAAATATATATTTTTTGACACTCTAGAGATGAAGGTATACATTATTCTAACGTCGTTGTTATTACATTTTCACTTTTGTTTAAATAGCCTCAAATATCTATCAAACGAAGATGTTGCTTGGTTAACTTAGATATAACTCGATAATTTTAACCAACGATCGTTTTTTAATAAATGGTTTCACATACTATTTCGAACATTCTTTGTACAATTGGTTTAGGTAGACTAGAAATAATTGGCTAGCGGTTATCAAATAATAGTATTTCTAAATAATTTGAAGTAACATCAACTTGAAATAATGTAAGTAGCACCTGATATTCTAAAATTAAAAGATTAATGTTCCAAAGTATGTTCAATAAAACAATACACACATATTTTCAATGTATTTATATTTAATAATATATAGTTTTATAAAAATAACATAGCAATATATAAATCAAGGGTATACATTTTTCACTGTGTTTGGTTTAGGTATTCTTTGCTGTCGCTAGAAATGTGATTGTATTCTTGTTTGTTTGTACAGGTGTATATTTATTAGCCCATTTCAATAAATACGTTAAGAAAATTGCTGTTTTTGATGTTTATCGCAATAATCATCTCAACAGAAATGAAATTACCAATTTGACGATTTAAATATAATTTAGTTTTACAAAATATTTATACGAATAACAAGATGTTTAAAAGAAAAGGTAGATGAGTTACGTGTCATTAAATCAATATCATATAGGATGGTAAATTTCCTACGTTTTCATTGGAGCTGCATATCGAAGATATAATTAAATTAACATATATAAAGCTTTAGTATTGTTTGTTATGTTATCGTAATTTGATAAAACAGGTTCCACAACTCAATCATTCTAAGTTCCACAACTCAATCATTCATTCTTCCAAATTTTCCACACTTGTATGCAATATGCAATACCTTGCTGTATAACAGGTATTTTTCTTTTTATTTGGCGGAGGTAATTCTAGTTCACTAATTAACCATCCATATACATATATATATATATATTTATAACACAAAAATCTGCGTGTCTATCTGTTTGTCCCTTATCTAGCTACTCCTAGGTCGCTGGACCAATCTCAACCAAACTTTGCATGATGATAGTCTGGAACAAAGGTCATGTTAATGAGGATTCACAACCCTGTTTTGATGTTATTGAGCATTTATTATCTTTGATGGAAATTAATATTAACTACATTCATGGATGTTGTCACGTTCTTACACCAAACAAAAAAAAACGTAATTAAATTTTCCATCACCCGGATTTACAACTCTAAAATCGGGGGCTCGATTCCCCTTAGTGGAAAAAAGAGCAGATAACTCGATGTGGCTTTGCTAAAAACACACACTCAGATTAAATTTTCTATAACACAACATTCACACAGTTTGGGGGGAAGGACACACAAACATTTTATATATTTCAGAGAGTGCGCTAGCACTCTCTTTGGAGGAATACAATAAAAAAAAATGGCCACCACTATTGCAATAATACATAAACTGAAGTTGATATGACAACAACCACCATAACGCTGATATAAAGTTGTTGTTGTTGTTTGTTTGACGTTAAGCACAAGGTACACAATGGGCGATCTGTGCTATGCCTATCACGGGTATCTAAACCCGGTTTCTAGCGTTCTGATATAAAGAGCCGTTTCTTGAGTTATATCCTACTTTGGCCCGTTACCGTCAATTAATTAATTATGTGAAACACTGTGAAAGGACATAAAGGGGTTGATGTTGAAAGCGGGTAACAGAAAGCACCTATATCGCCACTAATTTAGCCGCTAACTCTTTGTACAAAGTCATCTGGCCATCACACAGTGTATACTATGTTTTAAGTATATACATAATGAATTCTTAAAGCTTATACAAAAATACTGGTAAACTAATAATGAAGACTGTAATAATGTGTTATGTTATAAATAAATTGTGTCAAAGTAAGGATTTGTGCGTTTTTTATCATAGCATCCACCCTCCACATTTTTTTTAAGCTCATAACCCGGACGAAGAACCGGTACTTCAGCTTCTATATTATTAAAAACAAACACAACTGAAAGCAGAATGTTTCACTCTTTAATGAGTGATTATTCCAAAAGTAGTAACACCAGCATTTATTTCAAATAATCGGAATAACTTGATTTTTACGCATTGCAAATGTAGTTTTATTCATTGCCACTTTCTGTAAACAAGTTTGTTTTTTCCCTTTCTTTTCACTTTTTAAGTAGCTTAGTCTAACTGTAATATTACATGATTTAATCTACCGCGCGTATCCACTGTATAATGTATTGTAAGGCATTTGTCGAACACGAAATGACCAAGGAACCTATTTCTGAATGGACCTTTTAACAAGATGTTTTGACAATAAAAATTAAAATGAAGTCGAAACGGAAGGAATCGTGAATAACTAAACCTTCTAAATAATGCCATTATGTTGTATTTGTTACGAATTTCGTCGTGAACTCAACATCATTGCGCATCTATTCCACAAGACAACAGTTTTAGCTATTTTAAGCCACTTTTACGTAATTGAAATGTTCTAGATTTAGTCATGACATAAAAAATGAACACTATCAATAGTACGGTACTACTTATAGTAGAAATGGGTCAGATGTTCAAAATGTTCAATACAAATTAAAATCTCAAACACACTGCAAACAGCGTGTAAGTAAAACTTTATAAGTACTTCACACATACTGTTGAGTAGTGAACAAACCAACTGTAGAGTAACAAGCCACCAAAGCACTTGAAAAAGTCGGTAGAATAAAAACAAAAATTTCCCCAAACCACACATTTGTCAATATGACTGACTGATTGACTAACGTTTGTTGGAAAGGCATAGCTCTCTCCTGCTTTCACCTTATGCAAATCTAAATGCACATTATTGAATGACGCTACCTTGGTTAAAAGCATTTTGTTTGTTTTAATTATAACCTCGGCAATAACAAGTAATAACAATAACCATTTTGCAACATTACTAGCGAGCTAACAATGTACTAGTTGTCAGCCATATTTTATTATTACGAGCACACTCTATGAGTTGCTAAGTAACAACCCGCTCTCTTATCACGGGCGGATGCAAGATTGTTTATGAGCACGTGCTTTGTGATCAGCCTGCAGTTGCATCAGCTAGATAAAATAAAAAACAAAAAACCGTGTAAATTCTCTAGATCAAGGTTCTAACTAAAATCTTTTGTTGATAACCTTAAAAAGTCTGTCCCAGCTAAGAGAGCATTACTGCAACAATAGAGATACGCTAGAAACAGCAATACTGAATATGCGGAACAAGTCTTAGCCATTAATCCAGCCAAAGGAAAGGCTGCCACCCTGGCTAGATGCAATAAAACTATAGCAAAAATATCAGCAAAAGCCAGGAAATGTTGAGAGATAACTCAAAGAAAAGCTACTAGAAGGATATGCTTAGAGCCCATTCACTCTAGAGAGTTAGTACAAAAAAAGCTATGAGACATGTGTAAAAAAATTTATAATAAACAAATTAAGAAGTAGGAATGAGAGCACCAAAAGTAAGGAAACAAGGTAGGAATGGGTGGAATAACATTACAAGATTTGTAGGTTTTTGACATGTTGCAACTTCAAAATGGGAGTGGCCATCGTTCCGCCCATTCTTAATTTGTGTTTTACTTAAGAAACAAATTAAAAAAAATACAAAAAACAGCGGTTTTAATTAATACTATTCTTTTGGTCTGCCCCTTAAGTCAGATACCTATAATGTTTTCCATAAGTAGTGTATAACTATAGTAGCTTCCTGTGTCACTTCCGACACCACACACTCCCTAATTATGTCATGCATTTCGTTAGGGTCACTAATTTGATTACATACATGTGTCTGTACTTGGTTGCTGAAAAAGGTTTACAATAGAGAAATTTGGCTATATAAACCTTTCATTTAGTTTAAACAATTACTAAGTTACAAAAAGCCCACTAAGTAGGTATGGAAGGAACGATGGTCACACCAAATTTGATGTTGCACTGTGTCAAAAACTATCGAGTGTTGTAATGTTATCCTTCCCACACGTACCTTGTTTCCTTAGTTTTTGCTGCTCCCATTCCTATATCCTAATTATTTTATTCAAACATGATTTTACACTTTAGTAATAATAAAATTGTCAAACATTAAGAAGTGAGTTCTCTCTTTATTAAAGAAAATATTATATTCTGTGTACATGATATTATAAAAAGGCGAAATGCCATTTTTTTAAGTTTCTAATTGACTTACAGCTTTGGAAACATTCATTATATTATAGTGGCATCAGCTGTTTCTCTTTCGTATTTTTTCTGTCATCTTTACAAAATACTTAACTGGATGTTTGAGAAATAGACAAGCTTACTGAAAGCCAAAACTGGCTACGTATTAAAAACATTAATTTTATTTATTAAAATCTTACAATCTTTACTTATAGATGATGTTCTATTGCAAATACTAAGTGGTTCATTTTGATTTTATATTTTTAGATAGGCAGTTATTACCTTTCTTGTTTTATATTGTTTATAGTTCTAAAAAGAAGACATATCAATACGTACTGTCGTAAGTAACTGCATAGACGTATATTAATACACACAGAGAGATGAGTAAACAGATTGAAAACTCAATGAGATAAGAGTTCATTTCGCAGTAAATTTTATGTTAAAAACAGAATAAGATAGTAAACAGCTATTACTAATATTTCTAACAAAGTTTCATCAATTATAAATTAAGGCCACCTCATTCAGATGTATACACAACAAAACTTTGTTTACATCTACTTTTGAACAAATATTATGAGCAGTTTTAAAGTCTGGCACCAAAACTAGCTGTGGCAAAGAAATATTTCGGTAATTACTCTATAGAGAAATCAGATCACTTATACATTCGATTGTTTCTCATTTTCCAACTATAGCATCATTAACATTAATATATTTCAGTTTGATAAAATATTTCTTGCATGCCTCTCGTCTAAAAAAGTTTTAAAATGATCATCTATAACCTTACTGAAAAGTTTAAAACGATAAGCTTTAATAACAACTTCTGGTGACCTCAGATCAACAAGTACATGCAATTACTTTAATATCAAGATACATTTTAAAAATGTGTAACAACATATAACACAGGAACATAAAGAACAAGTATTACTCATTGGGCAGAATGTGGCTAAGTGATTACAATGTCTGGCTACGGATCTGCGGCTTCAGCGTTCGCGTCCCATTACCCGAAATTTGGGGCCAGGCCATACAACTGCTTTATAAGAGTGACGGCCAAATCCCACTATTCGGTCTGACAAGAGTAGCCCAATGGTTAACGGTGGGTGTTGTTCATTAGATGACTTTCCTCTAGTCCATCAGTTCAAATTAGAAACGACGGTGCATACAGTCCTTGAGTAGCTTGGCGCGAATATCCTGAAATAAACAAACAAACATATGTTGAAGAAAATATAGATGTACTTGAATCAGGAAGGAAATAAAAAATAACATAAAATATTAACAACTGATAAACATCTAAACATAAACAAACAAATGTTGAAGAAAATATAGCTGTACTTACATCAGGAAAGAAATAAAAAATAACATATAATATTAACAACTGATATACATCTAAACATGAACAAACACTTGAACTACACCTCAAAATTAATTTAACTTTGGATTTTGCAAGATATAACTGATTAAAATTCTTCCATAGATCACTACAAATATGGATACCTATGGTAAACTACCGTCTCTAGAATATTTAATAATAAAAGCTGGACAAAATATGTATTGTTTGTTTTGTTTGTTTCTAATGTGTTATTTTTTATCTTTATAATTAACAATCAGCAAGACTTGCTATTTTAAAAAGAAAACCTGAATCGCTATCAAATAATTTAATTACAGGATTTGCTGTACCTTTACATTCGTAAAAACTTTTAACAAATGACAACGTTGTTAAGGATCAATTTGTTAAATTTTCATGACATTCTAAATATAGAAAAAGATCCTTATTAGCATATACTACAGAAATTATAGTCACAAAGTGTCTGTGATACATTAATGTAGTAAAATACATTTTTATTTTTGTATTTTCTATTGAACTTAATAGATAACTAATTTATTATCTATAATCACAAAATTTGAGTTATGTGCTTATACGTATAATCTTATTTGGGGACTTAAAATTAGTTGGAGAAAGTTTCTCAAACCCACAAAACTGGTCTTGGTTTGAACATTAAGTGTAAAATAAGGTTATTATGGTTTTCCTTGCACATTAGAGTTATTAATAATAAGTTATTATAATTCCGGAGTTATTCATTTAAATATTATTTTCATAATTGTTACGAGCCCGCAATAATTGAATGTTCAATAAAAGCTAATATCATATTATTATGGCCCTCCCCCTCTGGCTCAGCAGTATGTCTGCGGACTTACAACACCAGAAACCGGTTTTCGATACCCGTGGTGGACAGATCACAGATAGCCCATTGTATATACTTTGTGCACTAACTTCAAATAAATTAACTAATTTCTGTGAAAAATACGTCTTTTTTTACGTATTGTTAGTTTAAAATACATTATAACTATATTATTTTGTATTGACATTACAGATACCCTATAATTTTGACTTTCGTTTGCATTTTCTAGAGAGCAATCACTAAAAATTAATGTCTATTTCATATTGTTTCGTTTTACTTATTAACAAAATGAGAAACTACCTTTGTATAAGGTAATATTAACGCCTGCCATACGAGACAGCCCGGCATCTTGATGTGGATAAAAAATGAATAGTCATTTCGAAAAGTTTTGATTAGACAAAAAGAATACGTTTGGCACTATTTCCGAGGTATAAGTCGCTGAACCACACCCGTGACCTGACCAAGACCATGAGCCAACATTTAGAAGTTAACTTGTAAATGTAAAGTTAAATGATGTATCATTGAAACATGCTTGAAATGTCCTTGATGTGGTTGTGAATGTGATGGTTTTAGTGTAGCGATTAAGTTAAGCCGTGGGTCGAAGTCGGATGAGGAAAGAACTTATTTGGAGATATCCCAATGGATTTGACATACTAGCTGAATTGGAAACTCGTCAGTTGTTTACTACGTTGACATCGAAACAAACAAACAAGCAAAAAAAAAAAAACTATGAGAATAATATCGTTATCTTCAAAAAAGGTGGATTGGAACCATATATAAGAAATCATTAGTTTCAATATTATGTTAAATGGCACAGTAAAGCCCAAAGATGCAGTGTTGAAGTTGAAGCAGATGCACGATGCATTATATGATGATTTCCCTAGTGATTCTCAAATAAAAAATGATATTTCTGTAATGAAGAGTAAATATAAGAAGGATGGTATAATGCCCTGTATTCTACCATCATAGTTAATCTATATAGATTTCATCATATCATATTTTCATTAATACTTGGTTGTGTTTTTTTTTTCGTTGTAGAAGGTTGTGCCGAACTTCATCTATCAAGACCTATCGAAATAATCCTATATCACCGGTTTCCAGAATGACCACTCCTGTTGACCATCCTAGACTTAGTACTAAACGATGCTATGCTAGCAAGTGTGGCAGGTGTTCAATTAAAATGAACAGCACAGATGCAATTACATGAAAAGATAAACATCTACATTTTATGTATTCTTTGTGCATAACATATGTTCTATGGAATTATTTTTTTATGAAATCAAACAATTTTCGTGTTTATATTATTGTATCTAATACTTCTTAATTGCTCTTACTTTGCTTATTGCACCAGTTACACATTAGCAAAAAGATGAATTACCATTTACTTAGTTTAACCTAGCACGGTGAAATTAAATATATTTGAAAACTTTAATATAAACATCAAAGTATCTTAACGAATAAAAGGGTAAAATAGCGTAGTCCGTTTAAGAAAAATAACGAGAATTTTAGTTGATTAATATGAGAATACTTAGGCATAGAACTAAAATGTTCTTGAACTAAATACTGCAATTAACATGTTAATTGTTATGCATTCAACACTACTTACCATCAGTTGTTTATTGAAATGACGAAAGTTGTAGCTTCTTAGATTGTATACCACTGTTTTTAGGCGTCAACTGGAAAGGTGTAAACATAGTTGTCAGGCCTTTACATATAGTTCATTTAAGCTATGGATTGTGTTTTATGCACGGATGCTTACTTCGATATAAACGTGTACGCATGTTACTACTTTCTCAACTAAAAGTATTTTTCTTATTGTCAATATCCTTATCTGTTTACTAACGTAAGAAGATATTTCAAGTACTTATCAATACCTTTATGCTTTCCACAAAATTACGTCTATATTGTAACAATATTACGTATCTAATACTTTGCCGAGAGTGTATTTTATCTAAGTTTTTATTAGAATTTCTGACCTGCTTAGATTATTATGGTCACTAAATTTATCCTTATTATAAACTTGCGCTATTAAATTTCCTATGCCATCACAAGTGTTACAATTTTAGGAATTTGAAATCATGATTAAAAAATTTTGGATATTTCGCTGTTACCAAATATTGTAGCCACATTGTTTACACGTGTTGATATAAGATTCAAAAACTAGTATATTAAGTTTGTTTGCTTGGGTTTTAAAGGTTTTAAAATTAATTCAATCCTATATTAAAATCGAATACTTAAAGAAACGTGGTAATGAAGGTATTTCGGGGTAATCAAATGTTTTATGGTTACTGCATGGCCACTACTAATTTAAGTGAATTATTCCATCCGAAACCACTACAAGAACCAAACCAATAAATTAGCTATTTTATCCACAAATATCAAGCATTATCAACAAGTTTATGAAGGGTGAAATCTCATCTCTATAATTTAAAGAAATTGTTATACATTATAAAAATTTCATTTATTTCGTTAATTGTGTTTTATAGCAGAGGAACTGGTGTACCTTATTCATATAAACAATGTTCCTGTTAAGCCCAAAAACGCTTACAAATGCACTGATTTTCTTGGCCTTTATCCTCTCCTGAGTAGTTACACGGGTGGAGTCCAGGAACTTAAGCTTGGGAAATTTGTGGATGACGTAATACCTATTCAATGAATGGTGAAAAGCAGAACAAAACCAGTATTTATATTGCAATACTTAACCTCTTATCTTGTGTTATTTTCATACAATCTGATTTCTGAAGTATGATGTATTAAATCATTGGAACAAAAAAGGTCTTTGTGTAGGAAAATACTGTGGTTCACGTGTCCTTATATCAAATGCGATGAAGGAAGGATACATGCATTACACGAATTGAAATAAAACATATTCAGTTATTTAGATTTAATAGACAGCTTCTATCTTTTGGGTTGTATTACAGTGATTCAATACTGAATAACCTCACTCCAATCTTTGTATATCTGCATAATATACTGGCGTGACATATTTTAAGAATAATGTTTTATTTTAACTTTTAATGACTCTAATGACCTATATTGATACTGACGTAAAACATGTCAATACAAATAGGATATATTTCAAAGTAAAATGAAAAAAGACATAATTAAATTATGTATAGTCTACGATATTGGTGACGTAATTACAACAGAGTAAAATTTATTTGCTTTTTTAGTTGTTATATAGTCACTGCACTTAACTAATCGATATTGTGGCTCTAGTCTGTAGTAGATGACAAGTTATTATTAGACCAAAATAAAACTGTCGTAAAGGCAATGAAAAAATGCACACTTTTATCTTGAATACCTCGTATTTTTTACTGTTTTTATTTGTCCTTTAACCTATTTGCTCATGGCATTGTAAAGCACCTGTATTTCTGATAGTCGTCTTTGTCCTTATTTAGATATGCTGGATTATCGAGAAGACTAAGGTACTGCAGATTCGGATAACAGCTCGATAATTGGTTCATTAACCTGTACAGATCTGCGAACTAAATAGAAGTAATAAGAAACATGGGTAAATGAACTACAAAGTGAGTTATTGTTTACATAATCTTAATTCCATACCGTGGACGAAAGTTTTGTAACTTAACTATCATTGAGAAAAATAGAATGCTTTAATCTCTAAAATGATATTACTATGATTAAAATATATGACTATTAAGCCATTCTAATGAGTATTAGCTGTTATTAATTTTTTTTTGTCAAACCTTACGTATTAAAAACTGCATCTATTTGAAATATATAACCCGAGAAAGACAAAATACATAAAAATAGAATTTCAAGCACTTCTCATAAAAAACAAGGATATTTTAATTACCTTGTTCTTATTCAGTGACAATTCTTGTAAACGGGTGTTTCTCACAAATTGGGTTTTGTCATCGAGTTCATTGTTGTCTAGAGTTAGCACTTCTAAAACTGTAAAATGTTTCAACTCCTCTATAGATCTAGTAAATATAATTGAGAGAAAACATGTTACCCATACATAACGTATTATGTAGTACATTATAAGAAAGAAGATGTTCAGTAAATCGTACATTTATATATATGTATATAGAAGATAAGAGTTTAATTGAGAAACTGTTGTGTCAATAGGGCGATGCTTGTAGCAGCAGCAAGGAAATATCGTTTTATTTGTTTTATGTCTATGAGATAATTCGGAAATGATTAAGTTTAATGCAAATAGAGCTTATATTTTACGTTCTTTTGTATTACATTCATATTTAAATAAATGCCAGTTGGTATCTATGGCATGGCCGTAGAAGAAAAAGAGTATCAAAGTATCAGAAATATGAAAAAAATTATCTTAAAATACAAAAGAATGGGCTACACCTTGAATGTTTAAACGAATGTAACAACTAGTTATTCACATTCAAACCAAAGTCTCTATAGAGTTTGTTTGTTTGAAGTTAAGCACAAAGCTACACAATGGGCTATGCGTGCTCTGCCGACCACAGGTATCGAAACCCGGATTCTAGCGTTGTAGGTTCGCAGACATACCGCTGGGCCACTGGGGGCCTCTATAGAGTGAAAGAAAAGTATACATGTTTTTAATTCTAGGAGCGTTATTATTAATAAACATAAAAAGTTTTGTTTCTTAATAAAGAAAAAAATGTTCAGTTGTTGTCGAAACATTATTATAACTAAGGTAACATAAATGAAATATATTGTTCTCATTTATGATTCTGACGTTTTATTGTTGTATTTATTTTGTTCCAATAAAATGTTTATTACTGCAATAGCGATCAACAACTATTTGAAAGGCATTGTTATTATGATTTTCAAGGTAAGCTTGTTTTAATTTCGCGCAAAGCTACACGAGGGCTATCTGCGCTAGCCGTCTCTAATTTAGCAGTGTAAGACTAGAGGGAAGTCAGCTAGTCTTCACCACCCACCGCCAACTCTTGAGCTACTCTTTTACTAACGAATAGTGAGATTGACCGTCACATTATAACACCACCAAGGCTGAAAGGGCGAGCATGTTTGGGGGGACTGGGATTCGAACCCGCGACCCGCAGATTGCGAGTCGAGCGCCCTAACCACCTAGCCATGCCTTGCCTTCAAGGTAAGATGTCCGTTAGTAAAAACTTTCCAAAAGATCAAATATGTTTGTCTGAAACTTACTCACATACAACAAGCAATAGCATAATCAGAGGATATCACAGATCTGCATATGTCACCCTAACCTTTAATAATTTGAATAACGATTGTTCAGGGCAACTATTTATTCCGTTTCTACTAAAATCTGGGCTACAATGTACTTTGAGAGAGAGAGAGAACAGACAACCTGATCTAAATACATAAAACGACAAAAGAGTATATAGTTAATACTCTAAGAATAACTTTAAGGATTAATTATTGTCAGATATTTATCTTTCGCATTCACCGACTGGCATTTGGAAATCCGTTATTATCAAAATTGGAAGCTGGGGACGGAATTTAATATAATAGATATAAAAGAACAAAACATATATTTAACGCAGCGAATGTATGTCATTTAATACAAATAGTATTATACTGTCTTTCCTTGATTTTTTATATTTATAATTAAAATAGGTAATTTAAAACAATCTTAAAGAATACTTATAGTTTTAAAATTTTCAGAAATATGGAAACATTATATTAAAATACAAAAGAATGGGCTACACCTTGTGTGTTTAAATGAATGAAAGAGATTGAAACTGATACCATTTTTTTTTATTTAAGACATATAACACAAATATAAACAAAAGTAAACACTATTATAAAATCCCTTCAGAAGTTTTGAACAATGAAATAGAATATAAAAGTAGACATGATACAATGTTTATATAAAACTTTCAGTTCGCTTAGAATGTTGTTGTTAGCTTTCTTAGCACAAAGCAATAAAATGGGCTAAGCTGCGCGCTATCCGTGGCGAGGAATCGAACCTAGGATTTTAGCATTATAAGTCTGGAAACTTATCGCTAACTCAGCAGGAGATAAGAAGATAATTACACACCTCTCAGATACTATAGGTGTATAAAGGATATCAATGTTATGTATAAGGAAAAATAACACGTGAGATTATTCTTCGAGTATCTAAGCAAATGACACCTTTTATTAAGTTTGCAATTGAAGAATAGAAGGATCCAAATTAATATTTTTTATATCTAAATATTAATAACTTTAGTGATAATTTAAAAATAGGAAAGTATCATAAACTAACACACACGGGATTGTACATAGGGCCGGCCCTTAGGTAGGTGCAGCGGGTGCGAGGCAGTCGGGCCCCCGATTCAAGAAGGCCCCAAATCCCAATCAGATGGGCCCTGTTTAGTTCATTTCATTTGTCACTAACTCTCTCAACATAGGCTCTGTCAATTTGATCGACCACGTGACCTCTTTGTACTCTTTATAGTTTGATACTATTAACTTTTAATACAGTAAGTATATCTTCACAAAATTTGGCAGTCTTTCAGTAAACATTATAAGTCTTTCACATACAAAAAAATCATTTTTTTACCAGTCCGTGTGCAAAATGATTTTCATGTTAAGATTAAAAATACTTTTCTTCATCTACCAAATCTCAAATTTCATTTGTGTAATCTCTAAAACCTCCTAAATAAAGTTCAAATGTTTGTTGTCACTAATCTCTCTTTCTGTCATGCATACACACACACACACACACACACACACATATATATATATATATATATATATATATATAT
>NW_013665613.1:2073184-2079509 GCF_000517525.1 Limulus polyphemus
CACATACAAAAAAATCATTTTTTTACCAGTCCGTGTGCAAAATGATTTTCATGTTAAGATTAAAAATACTTTTCTTCATCTACCAAATCTCAAATTTCATTTGTGTAATCTCTAAAACCTCCTAAATAAAGTTCAAATGTTTGTTGTCACTAATCTCTCTTTCTGTCATGCATACACACACACACACACACACACACATATATATATATATATATATAATTTCATCTACATTGTAGCAGGGGGGGGCATTATTAATTCTTGCACACGGGCCCCTTGTATTCTAGGATCGGCCCTCGACTCATACAGACAGATTCATACCTGTTAACTAACCCCCAGTGGCTCAGCGGTAAGTCTGAGGGCTAAAGGCGCTAAAAATGAGATTTCGATATCCGTATTGGGCACTGCACATGTAGTCCATAGTGTAGCTTTGCGCTTTACAACAAACAAACAAGCCTGTTAGATATAAGGATAATTTCATAAATATCTTGTCGTATAAAGCTTAGGTCGTAACCAGTGACCAACATGATTTTCATTAGGAAATAGTTAAAAAATTAAAAGAGTTTTCATCTCTCATTATTTGACAACATTTTAAATAGTGTGTACGCCTCTCGTCAAGTTAGTTACGATGTGCCTAAGTTGGTCTTTCTAATCAAGTCTCGCTGTTAGGTATCGAGAAATAAATCTAAAACATCTTGAAATTGTAATGACCATAAATTTCAGTTGTGTATAGCTTTAAAATCAGTTCTGAGATAAATGACATAGCTAGTAATAAACTTTAACACTCTTAAGTTGTTTATCAATGTGATTGTTCTCCATGTGGACGATATTTTGTGGGATCAACCACGCCTTATTTTGAGCAGCTTATCAAATACCATTGGAAGCTTAATGCTAGTAATTAATTAAACATGTAGACAAATAGTTTGATGTAATTTAGTGGTGAAAAGAACTTTGATATAATTTGTAGTTCCAAAAATGAGATCAAGGTATACGGCTCAAAGGGACTACAGCTATCAAGAAATTAAAACTAAAGTTGAATTCATCAGCGATAGAACTCGTTCCAAAAATATTGTTACATTGTTTAACCAAATCATGACCTACGTATATGATTTACTTATATGCATAAATGTTTGATTTCTTACCTTAGAGCATTAAAACTCAGGTCTACGTATTTCGCCTGCTTTCCATAAGCATCTCTCAATGAAGGTGGGATTCTTTGTAAGTGAAGGTTATTAAAAGACAGCTGTGAAGTTCAAGAATATTATTGGTTGTATTATTGTACACAAACGTATGTTGCTCATTGCACATTATTGTCATATTGAATATTATAGAATTTTAATTATGAGTAAAATTGAATTAGAATAATTCTAATGATTCACCACATTTTTTCCATTAATTATATAATTATATAAGCGATATTAAAATTTAGATACAGTTGACCATTAAAATTCTATAAACATAAACCTCGGTTTTTAGCCTATTTAGGGAGGATGGTGGTGGATGTTTATCCTTAAACAACAATTAGATCCCCGTAGGATGCGTTAAACTGAGTATCCTGAAGTCCGAGAATATTGGTGTTAATTGCGTAGAGGGCATCTCGCATTATTGTGTTTACTTATAAATAAATCTGAGAACTAACAAATATGCACCCTTTTCTCACTTGATTTCTTCTATATATCTCCATACAACTAGAAAAATTACCATTTTGCCAGGAGTCATTAAAACAATTAACTTATAAACATATTTAGGGCAAATATCCTGGTTTAAATCTTGGAATCGAGGTAATTTAAAAACGATTTTAAAGATATGTGAATACTCGTAGCATTTTTGTTCTAGTGATATGATTATGTAGATTGCTCAAATATTTAAGCACCCATAGTCAGCCCTGCTTGGACTGTGAATCCGAGTTACCATAGTTTGCGACCCATTGCCACAAAATGCTAAGCATTTTGGGGCTGTGGCTACACTATAAAAGTTACAGTCAAATCATACTATATTATTATAGAAGAGTAGCTCAAGAGTTGGCAGTGGATGCTTTTGCTTAGCTGATTTCCCTCTAGTGTATAAGTTCAAAATTAGGGATATCTTTGAGCGAAAGTTTGAAACAAACCTAATAAAGTATACATTCACACGTACACACCTATTTACACGATTGAGCCATTGAAGATAGGTCTGTTAATACGTTTAAAGTAATGTATGAATTTTAAGTAACGATGAAATATTAAGGTGTAGGATTCGTCTCTTTGTTTTATATAATATAAAAATGTTAAACAATATGGATGATATATTTATATAGAAAAAACGCTTTTTTGTTTTTATATTAGTCTTTCGTATTTAAACCACAAGCTTCAGCAACGTGTGTGCCGATGCAAGAAGAGTCAAAACCGAGTTACCCATTCACAATTGTTTCATGTTAAGGTAAGGAATATCGTTTAATCTTTCAAGTGGATTACTTTCGACCTATCGTGCAATAGGGTTTGCTTCCTTTTAAGAACAAAGTATCTATGAATTGTATATACATTATGAAAACATAGATGCATTCAGCAAATATAATTCGACATCATTTTCGATAAAGAGTATATAATATTCATGAGAAAATGTTAAATATGTGACTGGTTATTCTCCTTCAACATATGGGAGGCTATGACCTCTAGGTATCATCTGTCTTACCAGTGAAGAACAGTGCTATCTTTGGCCTTCTTGCACAATCTTCAACATTATAGCAATATTTTATATAGAGCAAAGGTAGCTAGAACAAAGTCAACAAAGTCAACTATATAAAAACTGCTACATTCGGTATAAGCAAAAACAAAATTGAAAATTCCTACATTAAAATGAAAAGATAGAAAACGTATAATATGCCTGCATATAACATTAGTAAGAAAAGCTATGTGATGTTAAAAATGAAACTTAATTCATTATCATAATTTTGAAAACTATTATAATGTGGTACTCTCAGGTGCACTGATTTCCTTTTAAAAGTAATGGGATAGGAGGAGCAAAAAAAAAACAGCCTGAATCATACAGCCTCGACTGAATATGAAGTACTGAAATATTCTGAACACAATACACAACACAGTGAATCAACCTTTACTTTAAAAAAAAGGCAAACACATGTATATTTTTAACAACTTTACTGGAAAGCTATCAGGGAATAACTATGTGGAATTTCTGTATTATCACAATACGCTCTTTCAAGTGAAAACAATTCATTATATACGAAAAACAACAATACCATTTTTTTCAGGGCATAGTGACTACCAATGTGACTGATGGTTCCTCTCACTACAAAAGAAAAACCACTGTCTATGTCAGTACAGGATGCTCCACTTTAAAGGAATCTTTCTTACGAGAAATTTCATGTGACACCCTAGTTGAGTGACCCAGTTCAGTAAGTAACTATAGCGAGTTTAACTTAGTTCTCTTCACTGACATTTAATATTTAGACTGCATACTTAATGAGCGCAGAAGTATTGGAAAATGTTATATTAGCTAAGGAAATATGTAGTATACCTGCATACCATATTAACTCGGATAATACTGGGGAAAAAAACTCTAAACTTTCTCATAAAAAGATTATATGTTGCTAAATAACATTGTTTAATTATGAGATTGTATATTCTGTAGTCGAAGACAAATGGATTTCTGAATCACTTTACGACTTTCATAATACATTCCTACAAATATTTCATATTTATGTTTAGCAAAAGACTTATATTTTCTGGCGCGGAAGAGAAAAGTAATTAAGTGTAGGTATTAAAATGAAAGCATTTAATATTTTTTTAAAGCATTTCTCCTTCAATAAGTCTTATCAACTGTTAAAATGCTAACCCATTGACATCTACTTTAGGAACTGTTATAATAGTGTTATTGTATATGGCGATTATAATAAACGGATTGTTATTATGTGTTTTCATTTACTTCATTTAAAAATAAATTAAAAACGCATATCGTCATTCCTGAGTATTTCATCCTTCAGTTATGAAAATTTTATTAATTTATGATTCAATTTAAAATGAGACATTCTGGATATAAAAGATACGGTAATAGGATTTGAAGCTACAAGATATTACATTCAATATAATTCAGAGTAAACAAACACTGTTCACAAAATTACCAACGTTCGGTAATTTGAAATCATTCTTCTCATATCATGTTCATAAACATGTTTTCTCTAAAAATATCCTACATTATTACAAACATGTATCAGTATTTTTTTTCTTGTTTTAGGTCAAACAAGATTCTAATTCCTTGTCTTCATATAACCAACGAACCAACTCTTCAGCTTCTGGAAACAATAACAAGAAGTAATTTAAAGTAGTAGTAGTAGCAGTAACACTACGCCAGGCAGCATCACCAAAACAAAACATAAAAAATATATATCAGTCAATAAGTTTATCGCTCTTTTACACCAATTAGGATCTCATGTTCATAAACGCTTTTTATTTCACCAATCATGGTACTCCAGCATGAATATTTATACTATTTTGTTCAAAACGAATACAGTCTAGCAAATCTCTAAATTCCTCATCATCGTTGATGAATATTGTTGAGAGATGAGTTCTTGTGGCGTAAAATGTGGTTTCTAAAGTTAATAGATCGAATCCTTTATCAGAGTACATTTTTTGGTTCTATCTTGAAGACCATAAACTATGACCCCTCTTTGTAATCCACCAAGTCTCCCAAATTCGGTCTCATCGAGTCGCAAACTAAGGGTTTAAAAATGTGGGTTTAATCAAACAAAACTAGAAAAAGGGAATATCAAATATTCACGTTCTCGGAGGATGGTTAAGTTTCTGAAAATATGAACAGAGGTCAGTTTACTGATTTAGAACTCTAAAATCCGACGTGGTGGACAGAGCGCAGATAGACCATTGTGCAGATTTGCGCTCAAACAAGCAAGCAGCCTGAACTAGGCAATGTGAACGCATCCTATAAACTGTGGTTTAATACAGGATTATTGCATTATCAACTTAATTTAGGATAAGCTAAACTATGAAATATTGGCCTATTCTAAAATAGTAACATAACATTGGAATAATAAAATATACACCTCCGGGGATAAGCAAGTATTCATCGTATCTATAGTTTATATAGATATCTTATGGAAGCTGAGTTTCAGGTGTACCATGTTTTAATGTTATTTGAGCCTATGATAATGTCCAAAAACTCGATTTCTTCATCCAGATATTATGTAATCTTGAATTTTGCAGCCTTTAGCTTATGCATATACACTTGCAATATGTTGTAGACTCTGAAACCGTTTCCAACTTTAGTGATCCTCAAGTATCTTTAAACTGCATCTTGTTTATAGAATATTATGCATCCCTTACATCTTTCACTTTAAAATTAATATATTCACTATCTCAAAGTAGAGCAATAAAGCTGAAACATACTGCTTCAATAAACGTTGTCTATTTCAATTAACTCTGGACTTTTTATTGTACTGTGATTTCGTTTAGAAAATAATCTCATAAAAACTTTATTACTCAAAATTACGATATGTAACTGAATTTTCTGTCAGTCATGTTTTATAATTTATCAAGCTTTATTCAAAGTAATCAAAAACCACTTGTGAAATTTTCTGTCAGTCATGTTTTATAATTTATCAAGCTTTATTCAAAGTAATCAAAAACCACTTGTGAAATTAATATTATTTCGTTATGTTGTACATGAGTAACCACGTAAGGAACTTACCACGTCAGCGTGGAAAGCGAGTATAGGTGCAGAAAGGTTCATGGCCGTACTCTCGGTTTACACATATACACACCACACTTAAAGTTTTGTTCCCCACAGTATTGATCTGCTTTTTTATATAGTTAACAAATCTATGCAGGGGCTGATAAGAATGAACAGCATTCATCTTGACTGGCTATGAATTCAACAATTATCCTGAACAAAAAATATATTAAGATAAAAGAAATAAACATCAACTCCCAAGTTTTTTTACCTTCCTGCATTGTGTTACAAATGATTACGTTAAACCACCCATACGTGATGTCACGAGTTTTGAGTCATAATATATAAATAATCTTCAGATAAGATTATTTTAATGGAACGTATTAAAATGTTTTTGTTAGTAACGAATTATTGCCCTTGATATTTGATTAGTATTGATATTTGGTACATTTAATCCAAATATTGACTATAATTATAAAGTTGGCTTTTAATAATTAAGTATAAGTTTCTGAATGTTTGTTCTTTTATCCAAAATTGCAGAGTGGCGGATTGTTTTAAACCATACAAACAAATGTTCTTACTTTTTCTTGTTGTTCTATATATAATATATATATAGCATTACTGTGTTACATTAATTTGATAATAGTAC
>NW_013665613.1:2079717-2081104 GCF_000517525.1 Limulus polyphemus
ATTTTAAGTCCGCAGACATCCCGCTGTGCCACTGGGGGGCAGGTGGTACTGAAACGCATTCAGACATTCTGTGTTAATTTCTCACATGTTGTGCTCTCATATTATCCTCATTCTTTTTTTTTCTTTTTGATTCATTTATTTCGTGAAAGATATTCGGTATGTTATATATTAGACAAAAAATACCTCTAACTCATTATATACAATTACCCTTATTACATCATACATAAACAGGATTTCAATAATTTGAAAACAAAGAATTGTAAAAACCATGCTGTGGTTGAAATTAAATAAACTAACAATGTCACTATTGTCTGTTTTACAAAATAGTCAATTCATCATTCAAAAGTCAACAAACTGCACAGTACACTTCATTATCACTAATCGCTAGTCTTACAAAATATCTTACATCCAAGGCAGGATTAAAAGGTAAGGACACAAAGTTGTGTCTTAACGATTGGTTGAGGCAGATGACATGAAACATGTTACATTCACGTGGACAAATTTAATCAAGAGATAATAATATTATTTTTCTTTCATATCTAAGATTAAATAACCTGGTATTTTTGCTTTCCTTACACACTAGCACACCAACATGCAAGCGTCAGTTACTTTGTGGATATGTATCCGAAAGAAGATAAATCAATGAAAGATAGATAGTTACACAGTAGCATATACTTTCATTTTTGTCTTGCATAGAATAAAAGATGAATGCAGTATTACTGTGTGATGTATATATATTTCTTAAACAAGGACTTCATAGTGATACTACTGCTTACTGGGGATATGAGTCAGATCCATTTTTGTTAATCATGCATATAAAGTATAGCCATTATCTATACATACTTTCTAGTAGACGAGTGGTCAGATCACTCAAATAATAAATATATGTTTTAAATTAATTATACCTATAATGTGGCTAACCACAATTTATGGACTAGATGATTACACAGGCCTGCGAATTTAAATTTCATAAAAGTTATTTTAGTTTTAATAACAGGTTTTCCATAATTCAGCTACGCAGATTTCGGAAATAATATTCGTTTTTTCTATCACGTAAGAAAATTTTACAAATCGGGAAGAATAAAAAATCTTACATCGATCAAATTAGTATTTCGTTTTCCATAATGAAATTTTTTTATTATTATGTTTGGGTTCTAGAACGATCGATAAGACTCTCACTTCGCGATTTGTCTATAGCCAGTGGTTGTCAACATTTTAAGCATAACAAAATATGACCCGATTTCAATGAAAATGATACACTTATATAAAAGTACATATGAAGTTTTGTGAAAAATATATACGCGATGGAGAAAAATGGATATCATTTTTAGATTCAGTGTACAGGAATTACTGTAGAACATGTAAAAATTTCAAGACAATAAAACCA
>NW_013665613.1:2081993-2087493 GCF_000517525.1 Limulus polyphemus
ATAAATAAATTATATAAGTTTTACTACAAGCTGAAATAAGAATGCTAATTAAACTTTTCAGTTTCAAAGATCCAATATCTATATTCAAGACTCCAAACATTATGTATAAGTATAAATGTCCTAAATGTTTTGTACGTTATGTGGGATCCACCGACAGGTGGTTTCAAACACGCGTACTGTAACATGAACATTTTAGACCAAAGTCATTTTCCCATATCAAGAACAATATACAGGACTATATAAAGTTTTTGCAAGAGCCAATATTGAACTGATACTGTGCATAAAAGAAAATCTATAAATAGAATTTAACCGAGATCAAACTAACAAAATAGTGCTGTTAGTTTACTATTAACTTTGTAAACGATTTTGCTTTCTAATAGAAATATACTTCACATGAATGAAAACTGTTATGATCTTTAATAAATCTGTACTCTGAGGTTGTTCGATAATATGGTTGTCTGAAATCTGAAGAGCATTAAGCAAGAAGTTACATTTTTGAATTGCGCTGACAAAAGTACCACCAGTAAATTGTTAGATGACTGGTAAGCTCACACTACTAACACGAGAAGTCCGAAAGTGACACCAGACGGTCTGACTCAGCGACATTAGAATAAGTTTTAGGATTCTTTTATTCCATTTTTTATTTATTTATCATTGTAGACTTTATTAGTATCATTAAAAAGCGCCAATTTTCCCCTATTTCAATTTTAAGTGTATTTAGCTAGTATTAAGATACGTTCAGAGATACCTCACACACACACAAACTTACACGCAGCCAACTATGTCTCACACTTGAAAGAGAGAGGGTTCACTAAGCGGTGGTGGCAGAACATAATTTACAAAATACAGAAATAATTAAAGTCTATCAAAGAAGGGCGTGCGTACTAAGAAACACAGATACAAACCAATAAACACGCATTAAAGAATTTGAGCAGTATTCCATATGCTAGTAACATAATTCCAATGTAGCTGTCGTACCTTAAATGAATTTAATAAAATACAATGAAACCAGTGAAAAATTCAAAGTAAAAAATACCATTTACATAAAATTTTCTTTGTGAATTGCTGTTATCTTTTTCTTATTTAAATGACTATATCACTGTTATATTTGGCACTAATGAAGTTATTATCATTATTTTAATGTTAGGTATTTTATTATGCTTGTAATATTATGTATAGGAACTTCATTATACTTATTATTTGCTTTGTTTACATTCCTATAAGCCCCCCCCCGGTGGCACAGCCGTATGTCTGCGGACTTACAACGCTAGAAACCGGGTTTTGATACCCGTGGTGGGCAGAGCACAGATAGCTCTTTGTGTAGCTTTGTGCTTAATAACAAAGAACAACAACTTTTTAAGAAAAAAAAAGTGTTTACAAGCATCCTAAAAATTTGTTATTTTTTCAACGACTTGCTGCTGGAATAGATTAAAAGTAATTATACTTATTTTAATATTGTTAACATCAAACTGACACATATATATTAGTGTGCATGAACGCTTTTTTCTCAGTAGTACTTAATATATATATATATATACATATATATAATGAATTTTGTCGAAGGTTAAGCTTCAGCCATAAAGTGAACAGTCAAAGTGAAAAACATTGGCATTTCGATTATAAGGTATACAGTTTAATATGGTATTCCACCAAACCACATACCACATGTAACTTTCCGTTACAATTGTTTAACGTCATGGTGAAGGACCGTTAACATTTATTCTAAACCAGTATAGTACTAACTTGGCAAACGTCCTTGAAACAAACTTAAATCCTATGTATGACACTTGTCAGCTTCTGTTACAAGTTATTCTAGATTATAAAACACAAATACTTAAAACATTTTATTCCAATGTTGATAAAGGAGATGACAACACAAGTAAGGTATTCTTCGCAAGGCACATACTCTAAAGTTCCACATAGCTGAACAGTTTGTTCATATTTCGTCAATTTCTTGAATCGTGTAACTCTAACACACTGCATAATATCTAACAGTTATCCTACATAGATAAGTCCCGGTCTGAGTGGCCAGCTACCCTCTAATATTTTTCGCCTTAACTAAATAAACCTATGAAAATAAATTTTCCAGTCGAAAGGATAATGCACCAGCCTTTCATCAAAAATATCTATAATGTCATTCCGGCCACCACCAATACAGAAATTATCCTTCTCAGGACTCCCCTAAAGAGGACAGCAGATTAGCAGCCGCAAGTGTGATGAAACTATATAGCAATTAAAGCCTAGCTATAAATAAATTGCTACTAATTAGTTACTAGGTGACCGTATAGGTTACTATCCGTGATAACAGTTGATTAAAACTTAACCGACTTTGTAAAAATATGGATCCCAAAGTTTCCCAATAGATTCAGAGGGGAATTGTAGTTTATCAAAGGAATATTCCAAACAAGGTTTTTATACTTTCTTTATTAAGCTCTAGAATACGTTATCATGTATCCTTAAACTTAGTATTTTGTTACAAAAGTTTCATATTTTTGCGATTAACCTTTCTGGTAAATCACATTCATATTATTTTTGGCACATAGATGCTAATAAAAAAAAAGAACCAGGTATGTGCATTACATTGTAGTTCGGATCTATCTCATTATGATTATATGTATATGAAGTCTGAATTAAAAGGTACAACTTATGATTGTTATAATCTGTTTTTAGCAGAATTAGAGATTAACTGAAATGTTTTAGTGGAAACAACAGGTTCATAACTTGATGAAAACTATAATTTACTTTCAAGATGAATCATTATTTAGAATACATTCAATAGTGTATTAAAATTATTAGACATTTGGTTTATATATATCTTAGTTTTATCTTAGCCTGCTCATAGTGTCGTTACTGACATAACAATGTATGCTGTTAATTTGCCCAATATAAGGTGTATTTTTTCTTCTTTCATACAGTTACAGAAATATTAATCACTAAACTATGAGACGAATTATTACTAAATTATCGAATGTTAAAAATTATGTTTGTTTGTAGTTAACCACAAAGATACACATTGGACTATCTGTGCTTCACCAACCGCGGGTATAGAAACCCACTTTATGAACTTTCAGACTTAACGCTGAGTCATTGAAAACCAATTTTATAATATAAGGTAAATTGTTTCAAATAAACTTAGCGGGCAGCTATAAAAATGTACAATTTGTTTGCTAGTGTTAGTTGTACATATACTTTCTTCTGGTTTACATATGTCTTAATTAAATTAATTTATCTGAAATATTTGACTTATTAGTTCCACGTAACATAAAGATAAACTTTAAATTCATAAAGTACATCTTTGTAAACTTCACTGAAACAAGGACTTGAATATATAAAATAATCTTGAAATAACTATATATATATATATATTAGTTGACTGTACCTCTTTCGAGTTATTCTAGACTCTAAAACAGAAAGCAGTCCCCCAGTGGCACAGCGGTATGTCTGCGGACTTACAACGCTAGAATCCGGGTTTTGATACCCTTGGTGGGCAGAGCACAGATAGCCCATTGTGTAGCTTTGTGCTTAATTACAAAACAAACAAAAAAGCAGAAAGTAGGTTATTGCCACATCAGTAGAAGAGCCAGAAACATTGTTTATTTTTTGGTCATAAAAATAGAAAAAAATGTTTCTATTTCATCAATAATTCTTCTAATAAAAAACAAAAATAATAATTATAATTTTATTACTAATTTTCAACAGTTAACATTTCATGATTGATAAGTACTTGTTGACTTCAATGGTTTAAAAAGTTTATTTTATTGTTTTATGTTTTCATAATCCAAACAAAACTGAACTTTAATTTGTACATTTGTAACAGTTTATTGCTTTCAAAAAAAGTTTCTTACTTAGATAACCATGAAAGTTTATTAAAACTCTCAGCTCATTAAAGGTATGGCAAAACTTGCACTTAATGGAATCAAAGTTAACAAATGTTATCAAGAATAGCAAGTTGTTTTCTTATCTTCTTCACTTCAACTAGATTCGGTGCTATTTGGAAAGCGCGTATAGGTTCGAAAAATCAATTTGATACAAAAATAGAAAACTCATTTTGCCCCTGACGAGAAAAGGATCTACTTTTCGAAAGCGCTATAGAGTTCTGTATTTTTTGTGTTAGCTAGATACGGTGTGTAATCTGTATTACGTGGTAAAAAGAGATTCGGTTATATGACGTAAGAAACACGTGTATAAATAGATGATGTAGGTGCAGTGAAATCATTGTCACATGAGAGAATTGCCTAAGTTATATCTAGCATTTGCTTCATAGTTGTTTGATGATAAACATTCATTTATATGATTAGATATTAAAACTGGCTATTTCGTGCTGCTTTTCATGTAAGAAAAGCTAAGAAATTTGATTTTGAAAACGTAAATTTATTATTTCAAATATCCTTTATGAACAGACTTATTTTAGTGGAATCTAATTTTTAATGTTGTAACATTATTTTAACAATGATTATTCAGACATAACTTTGAAAAGTAAATGACTTATTAAATTTGTTGAGTTTGACATGTAAGGCTTGTTTTTAATATTTTAAAGTGTTATTCCTGTTCCAATTACTCTCGGTGGAAAATGCATGTAGCGCAATAGGTAATAAAGTCTATTTTAAAAGAATGAAGTGAAATTCAAAATGTCAACTGAAAATAACACAAAATTTACTGAGAGTTAGGCGCATTTTATAAGAATGAAGTTCCAAATCCCGTGTTTCCCTTTAAACAACTTCCTACATCGGAAATCACATTCACTCTGATAGTCACGATTATCTACTTTTTCTCGACACCGCAGTTTTCTGTGCAATAAGCTTCTGCGAAGGATGAAGAGATCAATATTAGACCTCACATAAAGTGAAAATTTCAACGGACCTTCATCTGTACATAAGAATCGACATTCATAAAAACACATATGAGTAGATGAGCGGCATGAATGTCCATTAGAGGTAGATCGGGAGGAGCTGTACTGGGAGACATGACAGGATTGTGGTCAAATTTAGTTGTAATAATTCCAAATATCTTCATTACATTTTTCATGAAAACAGTCTATGATTTCGGGATGTAGCAAGAAGCGTGTATTCATTTTGGATTGGGAGCTTTAGTCCACTTCAAATCCTTGTGTATTATTTTGTGAACACTGCTAGGAGATATGCACAGCTTCATAGTAATTACTTTTTGGGTCGAATTTCTATCATAACCATAGTCTGCAGTTTGTAGAAGAGAACATTGCTCAGATGTAATTTGAGAGGTATGTGTTTCAGAGCACTTTGTTGTGCGTTTTTCTCAGTTTTCATAGACATCTCTGAAAGTTTCCTTTACTGAAACGTTGTGTCTTAACTCTACATTGTTAAACAATCTCATTATATAAATACTTTTTTTTTCTCAGAATATTCCGTGACATAATATACAGCCATATAATGTACTCTGACAAAAATGTACACTGAGTGGTCACAAGTAAATAGACACCTAATGTTTCGTCATTTAACTGATTTATGCTAACTAATTTGTGTTC
>NW_013665613.1:2088418-2105242 GCF_000517525.1 Limulus polyphemus
GTGAAGCATGGTGGTTTCAGCGGTATGGTTTGGGGAGCTGTTTGGGTTGGTGGGAGATTGAGCTTAGTGGAGTGCGTTGGCAACATAAATTTTGCGACATACTGGAGGAAGGACTCTTGCCACTTCATTTCCCGGGTTTCGTGGACAAGAACACAACGTTGTTCCAGGAAGATGGAGCACCATGTCACACTGCTAAAAACACCCAAAAGTGGCAGAAAGAAAATGGTATCCAGAAGTTGTCCTGGCCGAGCCAATCTCTTGACATGAACCCCATCGAAAACCTTTGGGCACATACTCGACCGGCAAGTCAAGAAACAACCCAAAAAACAAACTTCGAAGAGCGATCTACTCGAAGATTTGAAGCAAGAGTGGGCGAAAATCCTACAATCTAAAATTGACGAGATGATTCTCACGATACCCCAAAGGATCAACGAACTCCACGAAGCGAAAGGAAGATCTACTAGATACTAATTAAATTCTAAATATATCAATTCATGTAAATATGACTGAAAAATGTATTTTTTTCTGAAAAGATAGTGTCTATTTACTTGTGACCACGCTATGTACTGTTGAATTTTCAGGAATTCCCTGAGAACCAATCATTTATAGATGCCAAATGTATCGAAAAAAGCCACTGCATTAACATTTATTAATCCTTTTTAAAATGTGATTAACCCTCTATGTTAAAAAGAAATACTTGTTGTATATAAAACGGTAAGTATTAATGTTTGTTGTGTGCTAGAACCGTTTGTGTTTTATAACTATAATATAAATATTTGTAACTGAAGTTAGATAAAAATTCATTTATCATGTTCAGCTGCACACTTAGCTAGTTGAAGTACGTTCTTTTGTTCCCTAACTTAAACATAATCATGGTATCTGGTATACTAAAATCGATAATCACAAAAAGAAAGCAAAGTACCAGGAAAGTTGAATGAACTACAACATTCTCCTCAACGAGAAACTGAAAGAAACGGATCTTACATATATAAAGCCCAAACATCTGTGTATCTGTCTGTTCGCCAGGTATCTAACTACTCTTACGTCACTAAAACAATCTTAACCAAACTTTGTGGGATGATAGTTTGCATGAAGGATAGGTTAAGTGGGTTCATAACCCCTCCTTCCTACATTATTGCTGTTAGTGAGCATTTATTATCTTTGATGTAATTTATCGTTAATTATATTCATAGATGGCGCCACGCTCTTATCTCGAAGGAAAATAACTTTATTAAATTTCCTATAATACAACATACATACAGGTAGGGGAGGACCCACAAACGTCTCATTTATCTTAGCACTCCCTATGGAGGAATGTACTGAAAAAGATGACCGCCATTATTGGAATATTACATAAACTCAGCTGAAGTCTCTACTCAAACAGCCACCACAAGGTTGATATGAAGAGCCCATTCTTAAGTTATATCCACTTCCTACTTTGATCCGTGACCTTAAAACCTCATCCCACAAGACATTTCTGCGGCCAATGACCGTTAACTAATTATTCACTTGAAATAATGTGGAAGACATTAAAAGCTAGGTGTTGAAATCAGGAAACAGAAAGCACCCTTACCGCCACTAGTTTTCGGCTACCTCTTCCTACAAAATCACCCTGACCATCGCACAGTGTATATATATCGTGTTTTAAGTATATACATAGTGAGTTCTTAAAGCTTATTTTAATTATTTTAATTTAGTTTAATTCATAACCAAAACAAAAGCTGGGTACCTCAGCTTCTGTATACATAAAACTTAAACGAATATCTTAAATTAAAAAACACCCCTTCTTGGTTTTTAGTGGACAATTCGTGATCCATTGTGGTAACAAGCTTCATTTCCTTGTTTAAAACCCAAGTTTCTTCTTTCTGTTATTTTGACTATTATAAATATATAATTTTATACCTTGAAAAAACAATATTATTAAAATCGATTGACTACAAGTCATTTTAAGATGTATATTTCCATTCATTCTTTATACATCTAATCTCAATCAATATTATACATGTGGCAAAAATGTATTGAGTGAGATTCTAAAATGTTACAAGAGTACAAAAATTTGTATGCTTGTTTGCTTTTTCGTTTTATGCAGTATAAATATGCTTTTTTCGTTACAAGATTTTCTGTTTTACGTAAAGTATTCTCCTGTAGTAACACATCTATTGTCGTAGATGCGACTACACAAGAATATCCAAACTGGATAATTAATAGTAGGGAAACACGTGTTCACATTAATATATGTCACAACACTTTAATATACCAATAAATATGATGCACATAGTTAGAGCCAATTAATTAAGTTAATTTCCTAAGATGTATACTGTTTGTTTGTTTGGAATTAAACACAAAGCTACACAGTGGGATATCTGTGCTCTGCCCACCACGGGTATCGAAACCCGGTTTCTAGCGTTGTAAATCCCCAGACATACCGCTGTACCACTGGGAGGCGACGTATACTGACACAAACACTTGTTACATGTATTTAAAATTTTACAAAAATATTCATGATGTCTGTACAAAGTATATTTTAGTATACGTAAGAGAATTTACGGTTATGAATTTTACTGGACAAAGTAAAATGATTACTTTTGACATTTAATAATAATAATTTCTCATGGTATCTTCTAAAAAAAAGTGTATTTCATTTGATAAAAATCCCAGAAACTAAACGTATTAAGTTAATATACACATACTTTGGTATATTTGATTATAACTACTGGCAAAGATATTCATTATCTATTTGAAACTAATTGAGTACTGTTTTTTTTTTTTACGGAATTAAAAGAGACGTTCTATTGTATTTGTGGTGAAAATTGTAAATTAATTGTATGGCTTTAAAGCCATATCGTAATTAAAAATTATTACTGTACGATTGAATGATATATACGACAATATATATACAAGTGATTATGTTAATAGCACACTATAATGTTATAAGATCGAAACTATTTCAAATGTTAGAGTAAATTTAAATAACTTTTTTCTTCTTTTTTTACTTAAGTCTTTTATCTCAGCAGTCATTTAACGAAAAATCTTATTTGCTCACGTTAAGTCATTAACGAATTTCCCAATACAGGTTGTAGTGTGTATAGAAGCACGTAACAATCAAAATTAATTATTAATAAATCATTATATCAACATAAAAACTACTTTTACCTAGACTTTCAAGAATTAAGTTTTTTTGGCATGTTCATTTATCTTTTACATCTTTATTAAATAAATATCACTTAAACGCGAACAGATCTCTTGTGAAATAGAGTTACAGTCCTGATGGGTTTAAGAAGTAATCTGTTTTTCTTGATATTAATGGTTTAAATAGATTAAAGAAATAGATAATTACGTGGTCCACTCGAGAATATATAAAATGATGCTTGCAAGAAACATAACAAAGATGAATTTCGAAGCTAATATATATATATACAATTACTTTACTGTTTAAAAGCGTGTAGTCTTGAGACATTTGCTTTTTGTTTGTTTGTTGTTGTTGTTTTAAAAAAAAAGATACGTATATATTGATACTTATTTATCTAATTTACCATTATACTTTAAACAAACATATTGGGATGTACTCTTGTTTCACTCGAAAACAATGTTGTCAATATAGATTAACATAGTTGTTTTGGGACTGGCTATGAAAATCTAAACGTATAGAATATTAACATGAAATGTTGGATTTTTAAACCCATTTTACTTGATTATTTCAAGATGGTTTCATGTTTCCAAGTAGTTTACTTGAATATTGAATTTATCAGAAAATAGCTATTATTTGGGATTATACTGTGAGATATCTATGAGAAACAGTTATTTTATTGATGCGTATACTTTGTGTGTGTACTTATATAAATATATATAATTTTGTATTTTTTTTTTCAAGAGATATAGGCGATTTTAGTTATCGCTCAAATTCGATCATAGGTGTATGTATGTTTTCTTAAAGCAAAGCCACATCGGACTATCTGCTTTGTCCACCGAGGGGAATATGAATATAAGATTTGATTTGATGTGGCGCCATCTAGTTATAAAACATGTTATAAACCTTGGTAGAAGAGTTCTTTGATATGAGCTATATATGTTCTTTGTTTCTGGAAAAATTAATACTTCCTTTTTATGTAGGTTTACTTTAATATATTTTATGGGAAAATCGTGAAATGTTTTTGATTTATATTTGTTGCATTATTAGTATTAAAAGTGTACGCATATTTTTAAATTACTATTCGCACGTACAAAAGTGTTGTGATGTTGGGCTACAGAAAAGTCGTGTACTCACATATAATGTACGTACAGCGAAGAGCGACAGGTCTTGCAGAATAGCATTGCCTACAAGAATTCGGGTTTATTTGTCTTGTTGAATTCTAGGGTAAATATATTTGATGGTTTGGTTATCTGCGCTAATCATCCCTAATTTTGAGATGATAGACTAAAGGGAAGGCAGCTAGTCAAAACAATCCAATACCAACTCTTGAGTTACTCTTTATCAAAGAAGAGTGAAATAAACTGCCACATTATAACGCCCACACAGCCAAAAGGGCGAAAATGTTCAGTGACTGATTTAGATTTCTCGACCCGCAAATTACGAGTGGAGTGCTCTAGCAATCAGGTCATGCCAAGCCCAAGAATTCGAGATAGCCATCTCCAAGTTTACATTAAAAAAACTCATTGTCCTTAAGACACTATTACTCCACATAACAAAGAAGACGATCCCTGAGATTTATCTTCCTATAATTTCCAATATGTTTTTATATAAGGATGAGATGTAACGCGAGATGTTTTTTTTTCTTCCAAAGCTACTCGAGGGCTATCTGCACTAGAAGTTTCTAATTTTACACTTAAAGACTAGAGAGAAGATAGTTAGTCAACATCATACACTGCCAAGTCTAGGACTACTCTTGTCTGACCTAATACAGTGCTATATCCAGTGTTACTCAAATCAGATAGTCAGATCTGCCTGTGTTCACAGCATGCAAATGGTAATGGTGCGTGACCAGGTAGATTTCACATGACATATTAAAAAATATTACAATAAATTGAAATAATAATTCATCATCTCTAGTTTTTAAAGAAAGATTAATTTTAAAATTTTATAAGGAAAGTTTGCCCCCTGTGGCACAACGGTATGTATGTAGACTTACAACGCTAGAATCCTGGTTTCGATACCCGTGGTGGGCAGAGCACAGATAGCCCATTGTGTAGCTTTGTGCATAACTATAAACAAAAAAAAACAATAAGGAAGGTTAAAACTTGAGAACGCTATTTAAGAATGTACTATATATTATTGTCCAGCAGGAAAAAAAGGTATTGGAATAGTAAGGTTTGATTGTCACTTTTATAATGCACAAATAGCCCCATAGTGCAGAGCGCGATATTTTATTTTCATTTTTTGAAGTAATGTGACACGAAAAAATGGACCCTCAATTTCACAATCAGTTTAATTTATATCAGTTTCGTATGTTTAAAAATAAAACAAAATGAGAAAACCAAATACAAGAACTCTATCATATGATGACATCTTTTTATCTTCTCCAGCAGTTATACTATATTAAACATCAGGACCCAATTTTCAAAGCTTCAGCACATCGTATGCGATGTGGCAAACCAATCATCTATATTAAAGTAGATGTATGCATAGAGTGTACAGTACTTCGGTGGGACAGCAGTAAGTTTACGGACTTACAACGCCAGAGTTCGAAGCTCAATTCCTCACAGTAGACACAACAGATAGCTCAATATTGTTTTCCGTTAATAAACAAAAACAAGCCAACAAATAGATTGCATAGCACATATCTTGAAATTTTAAACTAACATGCGACTTGTTTTACTTAACCTTAAGTAAGATCCCAACCACCGGTATATATCAGCGAGTAAAGAATCCAAAAGGTGAGGTGAACCAAAGATTTTGAAGTTCTGGTTAATTGCTATTAACATTTTAGAGCATTATTGGAGTTATCTTGATATTTTTACACATTGTATGCGTCTAATAACGCCTTGAAATGTTATTAATATATGATGAATGATTACATTTAGCAACGTTTTCTACTATTCATCTAAAATATCAGTCCTGTCATTACAGAAACATAAAATTATACATGAAAATTATACCATGATAACATTTTAAAAAATGGGGAGGATCAGATAAATATTACCAGTAAATTTAACAATTAAGTTGTTATATTGCCATGCAATTCAAAATGTCGTATTTTTCTTTAACTCTTTGATTTGATTTTTAATAAAAAACACTATCAACTCTTTTGAATTAATATTATGTTATTATATTTTTGTAAATACGAATTACAAATTTAACCATTAGGCACTGTCGCATGGTATCGCTCTTTACTGTAGTGTAGAAAACAGGAATACTGATTAAACTTGTATGTTTAGAATAATCCAAGTAAAAAAGTTAACACAGCCGATAAAAGAATACTGATTAAATATACAGGAATACTGATTAAACTTGTATGTTTAGAATAATCCAAGCAAAAAAGTTAACACAGCCGATAAAAGAAAATAGAGGATATATAAGTATTCTGCTTTTAAAATATGATATAAATGAAATTTGATAAGGTGCGAGTGCGAGACAAAGAATTATTGTACATTTAGTTATTGTATGTGTTAATGTTTAATATTTACACAGTTTAGGTTTACTGATCAGTGAGATACGCACAGTCTTAGCTCCATTTCACGTTCTGAAGCTACAGTGACATTTCTAGATCGAATTGCGATGTTTTGAAACACACTATCTGTGAGTGATTCTAAAAATACTGTATCAAATTGTTTCCGATTTAAGAGCCATTAAGCAACTAAGTGTGTATATAATATTTTAAGGGTTTTAATGAGCCATATGTTTTTCCTTTGTCCTGGAGATCTATATGTATACAGGTTTTGAAAAGTATGTAGCATTGATGCTACTAACTTAGTTTTCTGGATTGTTCAATATACAAAAAGAAACATGAATCCCACTTTGTCATTCGGTTCATCACTTGTCACTAAGTTAGACCAACTTCGAGGATGAATCCCACTTTGTCATTCGGTTCATCACTTGTCACTAAGTTAGACCAACTTCGAGGATGAATCCCACTTTGTCATTCGGTTCATCACTTGTCACTAATTTAGACCAACTTCGAGGATGAATACCACTTTGTCATTCGGTTCATCACTTGTCACTAATTTAGACTAACTTCGAGAATGAATCCCACTTTGTCATTCGGTTCACCACTTGTCACTAAGTTAGACCAACTTCGAGGATGAATCCCATTTTGTCATTCGGTTCATCACTTGTCACTAAGTTAGACCAACTTCGAGGATGAATCCCACTTTGTCATTCGGTTCATCACTTGTCACTAAGTTAGACCAACTTCGAGGATTTTCATCCATAATCAATAGATCTGGATAAGAGCAAATTTAAAAACAAGACTAGGCTTGCTATAGGGGTGATTAATATATTATATTTATGGTGTTTTGTATTGTGTTTTACTCACCACCAATGTAAATACGCATACATAATATACGAGCTACTGAATTATGATAGTGCTTACATTGTGGATTTTTTTACGTATTTTTGTATTTAAATACTATTTAACGCAACTCTTTCGCCTTTTTTAGCCGCGTCATAGCGGTTCATGGAACGGCTCTGAGTTTTTGTTTTGTTTTTCAAGTACAAACTTTTAGCTCATGGCACCATCATCTCTTGACCGATTTCAGATATAATTACAGTTTTGGACTCAGGAGGTAAAACCCCTTTGATTCACGTATTTGACCACGCCCAAAAATAATTTCAATTTGAGGGTAGGCTGGTAGAGATCCTGACGAATAATAAGATATAATCGCGCCCCAGGCTTGGTATTGCTGGCGCACAAAAATATAGCCAATAAAAAGTAAAAAAAAATTTCAAAAATTAATTTACTTTTATTCTGTCTAAAAAAACTTCAAGTGCCGCAGCTATTGAGGATTCCTTCTTATTTCTGCTGAGAACGAATTATCTGTAATTAAACATATTGTACTATTTTTAAAACTTACGCTGCGTTGTTATTTGGTGGATTTGCTACTTTAAGGTTTAATACGTAGGTTACAATTATAACTTTAATATTCATAAGCAAAGAAACTCAGAGAAGTGAAAAACTGAAGTCCGATATTTAGAACGTTGTTCCTTAATATGATCACTCAAATCGTTGGTACATCATGTCCGCTCATTCCATATTTGAAATAATAACAATACTATTCTACAGTCAATGATTAAACTGTGTGACATGCAAAATTATGAACAAAATGAAATTAAAGAAGATGTTTTAATATAATACTTTTGAAGTATAATATAGCTAATATTTATAAATTTATATATGGATTGCGTTTTGCTAACCTATATCATACAGAGACTTTCTGGCAGCCATGTTTACAAGATTTTAGAGAAACGTTTTACGACAAGTGTCAACAACAAATTCTTTAACTATAACCTCTTAAGTCAGCTGGCATTTAGTACTCTTGTAAGCTATATATATAATATTGTAATTTGTTTGTTAGCTACAAGGAGCTACGTCGTTGATTATGTAATTATCCTAAAAATCTGGCCAGATATCTTAGATTATAAATACGAGATAGCGTATAGAGTTGTCCAAAAAGATATAAGAGTTATTTCAAGATAGACAGTTAAATCAGCCAGTGTGTTTGCGTGAAATATTTTCACATGTGTTTGTTATCGCACTTGTTTGTTACTTTGTACAAGTAAGTTTATTTTACGTTAGCCCTAGTAGTTCAGGTAGATTTTAATGTCATTTGTAGCATAGCTTTACAATAACTTACAACAGAAAAAAAAAGCTGTAGAAATGTTAAAGAAAGTTATAAACTAATTTTCTTCTCGTCACGTCTACTGAACGTTGGATTATTTTCAACAGATAATTAAAAAAAACGTCAACAAATAAAAATCGTTACAACAATACAACTAAAAACGACAATATTTTATACAAAGTTTCTCGACGAATGTCAACATAAAATCTTAAATAATAATCCCTCCAGCCATCTTTCATTTAGTACAAGGAAAACGATAACATTATATTGAAACTTTTTACTATAATTGTCAATACAAAATATTTAATTGTGACATATCTGTAAGCTGTCATTTAAAACGAAAAAAGACGACAATATTTTTCACATTAATATTAATATTTTAACAGGTCCCTCACGAGTCAGTGGGGGGCACTTTTATTGAAAAAAAACCTACCCAATACGGTTTTTCTTAATTGTAACTGAACTTTTTGGACATTTTTATTGGCTAAAAAGAAGGCATTTCCTGCACTTATTTAGTGTTGGGGCTGCAAAAAGTGATTTGAAGTGGTGAGGTCACTGAAATCCGTTAGCGCATCACGAGCTTAACGGCCAATCACAAGAAGCATGGAAGTCTCCAAATGACACACTGAGGTATTCAGGAACCGCTTAGAACCACCTTGGAAGATATTGTGCTGCAAACCGAGTCCAATATTATGTCTGTAGCTGCTTTCAAAGTGTTTCTGTCTGCTCATCCTACTGCTGATTGTCGAGATGCTTCGATCTTCCCTACCAAATCGCAGGTGAAATCGTTCATATCTCAATTAAAAGTCAAACATAAAAAGGTGATAGCAAAAGATTGGCAATTGCATAATTAATGATGTTGAGGATGTGGCTTTATTGATATATACTGAATTTACTCCCAGCAGGTAAACCTTAGTATTAGCTAGTATGGAGACTTGAGGATGCTGTATTTCATTTTAAAATTTATCAATTAACAAATATACTTCCAAAACCACCCTCTTTTGGGAGTTTCCGGGTTTATTTATTTCCCAAATAATTGTATAAATAATTTATGCTAATCAAAGTGTTGTAGATCTTTTTGACACCATTTTGTTACGATTGTCCTATACTCGCACTTTACTCTCCCTTCTAATCCGTTTACTTCATTTTGGTTGTACTTATTCTTATTAAGAACTGACTCATACCAATGTAAACATGACAAAGTGTCATTTGTTACTTTAAGCAACAGCGCATAAATTAAGTTTTATTTCTTACTGGCAATATATTACTTTCTTTTTTCGTCTCTATCTCTCTCCCTCTTGGTACATTCATTCTCACTCAACTCTTCCAGTTTTGTTTCTTCTCTCGTTGAACTCCTGTCTGTTATATCACTTTCTCAAAACCATGCCAAACAGGACTCTTTCTTTTTGACTTTGCACACCTATTCTCTCCATATAGTGTAGTCTCCACACTGGCTGAAAAAAAAATGCATTTGCTCACTCCAGTAATGTTCTAATGACTTAAAGTGTTGTAATAATTTAATGTACTGTAAAAATTAAACTCCTGTAGTAAAAGAATCCATAGTAGCAGTCTTATGTTTTCATTCTTTACTCTGTAGAAGCAGATTAAAAGGTTATGATTTGTTTCTACCAAAAATGCTTTACTTAGAGAAATGTCCAAATTTAGCAAGCCCCACATAATTGCCAAGCCCCGTTTTCCAGTGGTGGCTAAAGCTTTCTCGCTTGCTATTCATTTTCGACAACTGAAGTTCCATACCATCCTCATTTACTTGACACAGCACTACCTCTCTGGCTATAGAGGATGCATCAGCTTGCACAACAGTAGCTAAAGTCTCATTATAACTATGTAAGATTAGCGTTTTATATAGTGCCTCTTGTAATTTTCTAAAATCCCTGTAACGTTTTTGCCCTGATTTACAAGTTAATACTGTGAGTGGGGCTTTTATTTCCACAAACCTGGTACTAAACTTCCTGTAATGCACTATCAATCCAAGAAAAGGTCTAACTCCTTTCTTTGTCGTAGGTTTATCTTAATCTCTAATAGCTTTTACCTTTGCCTCTACAGGGGCAATCAATCCTTTACCCACCTTGTGACCGAGATGATCTATGCAGTCTATCCCAAGCTTGTATTTACCTGGTTTCGCTGTTAAACCTGATTTACTCAACCTATCCAGTACTCCTCTTAAAACTCTGAGGTGCTCATCCTAATTGTTAGTGCGTGTGCCAGTGTCATCTATGTAAGCTGTGACTGACTTCCCTAATCCTCTGAAATATTGCTGGAGTATTCTTTGCTCCAATAGGCTCTACATTAAACTCAAATAATCCATAAGAGTGGAAAACGCTGTTTTCTCTTTATCCTCTTCCTCTAAGCCGACTTGGAAATAACCTTTCTATAAATCAGTTGTACTAATGTACTGTGATTGACTAGCTATGTATATATCATAACTTTCATGTGAAGTAACGAGTAGAAATCTGTGATAGGAACCTTTTTTGATGTAGTTCAAACTTCAATTTTTTCTTTTGTTGCCAGGTTTTGATTCCGAACGAATTTATGAATCCCATTTCTGTCACCACTTTCTTGTAGATCGTTTTTTACACTACTTTGTTACGATCATGCTATACGCGAACTTTCCTTTCTCTTCTTATGTATCAACTTCATTTAAGTTATACTTATTCCTATCAGGAACTAACTCATACCATTTTGAACATAACAACTTGTTGTTTATTGCTATAGTCAACAACACATATATTTAGAACTAGGTTTTGTTTCTTACTGGCAACATATTAATTTCTTCCTTTGCTTCTCCCGGTTTATTCGTTCTCTCTTACTTCTCATGGTCTTTCTTCTTTCGTTGAATTCTGGTCTTTTATATTCCTTTTTCAAACCCACGTCTAATAGGTCCCTTTCTTTTTGAAAGGAAGTATCACTTTTCAGTACTTTCATTGGGTTAATAAAATGAACAAAATTGTGATCTACTCTCAAAAACAGATTTAAGATTTTTCTGCCAAAACAAAAGGAAATACTTGAGAATTAAAAAAAAATATATGTATCTATTGCCTGTCTTTCAGGGTCAAGTCTTCGGATTTACACTGCTAAAATCAGGGGTTCGATTCCCCTCGGTGGTAACAGCAGCTAGCCCGATATGGTTTTGCTATAAGAAAAACAAACACACACACACGTATATCTATTGCCTGAGATGGTGTATTTATATATATTTTTAATTAAACTCCTGTGGTTGACTAGCTACATTTATCGTGTCCTTCATATGAATTAAGGGTAGGAATCAGTGATAGAAACTTTTGTTGATGTAGTTTCTTTATATTAAGGGCAACATGAATAATAGCGTACGCCTCAAGGTGGTTTAATTTTCAAAGCAGGAGTTAAAGTTTAGGATATAAGTGAACAAAAAAGAAGGATACATTTAATCCAAAAAAGATAAATACTTACAAAAATGTTCTTTCACTATTTTAACTATATTTCGAATTATTGTAATTATTCTTATCAATTTGAACTTTGATATTGTTTTTTACATGACAACACATCCTTCCTTGCTAAATACCAACATATATGTTCTTTATCTTCTGTATTTTGACTAAAGATGAGTTCTTTGACAAAAGCTATGTATTAATGTGTAATTATGTACATACTAGAGAAAAATATAATTGTTATTTCTTCTTCGCTCGTTTTGACTGGCAAAACACATCGTATAAAAATGCAACTTAAAAACGTCAGTTTTTACTGTTAAAACTTCTTTGTCTGTCATAAAATTTGTAAATGTTAATCTATAATATGCAACTTATACATGCATTATCAAGTGTTTATGAAGCCAATTTAAAGGAATCATTTCCTTCACTTTTTAATAAAATTCCAAAGTATTTAAGCAAGTTTGAGTAAATTAAAAGAAATAATCCTAAAAAATTAGTAGAATTTCAAATTTTCCACTTAAAATAAACAGTGTAAATGAAATCAATCAGAATTTAATCGTTTATTTTAGAAAATTACCTGTAATGATTTACTGTTATAACGGAGTGAGTAAATCTTGCCCCAGTGGCTCAGTTACGATACAGGTGGTGGGTACAGCACAGATATCCCTCTGTGTAGTTTTGTGCATAACTACAATCAAACAAACATTTAAATCTTCACTTTTGAAAAATGTTGTTGTTTTTAGTGCAAAAGTACACAAGGAGCTACCTGCATTTTGTCCACCGCGGGGAATCTAACTCCGGATATTAACGTTTTAAAACCGCTGACCCATAGAGAAACCTGGAAAAAATGACTTCAGCAATTGGAGATTAGACAATTTAAAAATGCAGTCCAAACTATAGTAAACTTACCTGCATCTTACTTAAAATAAACATGTATTCTCGTTTTAGGCCTACTGTCATAAATTACTTTTATCTATTTATCGTTTGCTTTACGCGTGCGATGATTGTATTTGTACTATTCTGGTGCGTTATAATAATACATATTGATTATGAACTCCAATCTGCGGGTCGCAGATTGAAATGTGTCGTTGAACATGCTCAATGTTTCAATTAATGTAATTCAATGTGACGTTCAATCACTCTATTATGTCATATCTTCATTAATATTTAGTTATTGTTTGTTGTTGTTGTTTTTCGTTTTAGAAATTATGCCGAGCTTCATTTAACCAGATCTATCGAAATAACCCTAAATCACCCGTTTCCAGAATGATTCCCCTGTTGACTATCCTAAGCTCAGTACAAAAGGTTCCTGGGCTGGCTCGTGTGGCAGGTGATAAAGTATTTTTAAGGTGTATTTTTTGTATGCAATTCATCTAACTAGAGAGATTATATCTTGCTATTTTATGTTCAACTATATTGTACTGTAAGTGATATAAGCATAAATTATATTTTTGTTGTTGTTGTTTATCATACATTTATTATTCCTTTCGTCGTTTAGTTTTTTCTAAAAAAATTTAGTTAGATTAAAACGCTAACTCACCTTTTAGCTGATCACGTTTATTTTGAGTAAACGTGCATGTATAATGAAATTGACACCAGCTTCCCTGCGGTGGCGAAGATATTATTAATCTAGCAAAAGATTATGTAAATTTATGATCGCATGAGATGTATTCTCGTAACCTAAACAGTGAATAAATTCCCTGCCATAAGCTTCATAAACTGAGTCACGAGATAATTAGTGAATTATTGCTATTCGTGACTCGACTCGATGTTGTTATTAAGATAGAATGGTGATTTCAAAATATTGTGTTTTTTTTGTTTTTGTTTTTTTAGGGTTAAGTTTTTCTTCTTCTGGTTCTTTTTCCTGATTCCATTTCTTGAAATATTTATTATTGATATTTATGTTTTATTGTTCATTAACATTAGTTTCAAGACTTGGCCAGGCACATGTTTATTGACTGTGTTTTTGGTAAGTGCTGAAATTTTGTTCCAATTGTTGTTATAGCTTAATGAATTTTTTTTACTCTGGTTGTAGTGGCGTGTTATTTTAGACACTTTCAAATTGTTCTTCTTAGAAATTTCATTAAATATTTTTTAATTGTTCTGCTCAGGCTCAGCCGATCCTACTTGTTAGTCAGGTTCAGTTTCGCGTACTTAGCTGCGATATTCACATATTTGTTAACATACGTTGTTGCAACACACTGTTTTCCTGAACTTGTGGAGTTCGGCTTTATATATATATATATATATACATAGAGATAGTTAATGAACAATTATAGATATCATGACAGCATAAACTAAAATACTTGTATTCGTTATATTTAAAACCTCTGCATTATCTATGAGATATAATATTTATATTATATTCAATTTGATACTGCTTGCGATATGTGCTTTTCTTAAAGGACTTCATGCTGTTAAATTATCTAACGAAACAATACAATGACATTAACTAAAGTATGTTATTCGAAGATGACGCATATAATGAGAAGCTAAGCATTTCTTAGAATCACTATAAAAATATGATGTGTAAATTATTTCTAAATGTTTGATATATTTTTACAACGCATAAAGTATTGGCATAAAGCCAATGATTCAGACGGCTGATTTTTTCTGTCCTAGGATATTCTACTCCCATTTTCTTTACTTTGAAATTTCTTGACTTAATACTTATCAGCAGCATTGGAGATTTTAAGTTAGCGTAAGCGGTTTTAAAAGTATGCTGCCTGGTTGTATGTTTTCTTACTCAATGACCAGTGAATGTTCTCTTTTCTTCCTTCAACAAATGTTTTTTGAAGATTCCAAATATTAAAAGTAAGTAGAATGTATCAACTCAGTTGAGAAAAGTAGTAATATTTATTTTCGTTCAATTTGTTTGGATAGAGCAGAGTATAATCTTTGTTACTGGATTTTGACTGTGCTTTATAAATTCACATACATATCAATGTAAGGTCTTTATAGCTATAAATGGCATGAAAACAACCCCACTCCAGTTCTGCATTATATGTAAAGTATAAAACTCATTCGAAAATTTCCCAATACATATGACCTATAATTGCTTTAGTTTAGACAATTTCCATAATCAATAAACATCACGATACTAAAGTTTCCATGTGCACAAGGATATTAATTGTATAATGTTAAAACACACGCTTTACATGTTTCAGTGGACAAAATGATCTACCATCGTCAGATGACAAAAAAGAACACATGGGTTCGTTTATGTAAATAACTTCATATTGTCCAATTAGATACACTTTATTTTAAATTTTATAATGTTATACAGTATTAGTTGTGTAATTCAACTGAAATGCAGGTGAAAATTTCGTTTTCGTGAAATATTATGAATCTTCTTTGGAAAATGTAGTTCTTAGAAACTGCGTAAGCTGGAGTGCGGAGACGCACGTTTCACTAGCTAGAATATCTCATTATTTAATTTCTGTAGTGCATATTTGTGTATGTAAAACGTATTAATACTAGAAATAAACGAACTTATAACACCAAAATGTTGTTTTATTTAATTAGAAACTCGGCGTTTCGCTTTACAGCTTCTTCAAGAGCGTTCACTAAAACACAAACTGAAACTGACAGTACAAAGCGTCAAATGGTTTAAATAATAAATTATATTCGAATCTGTAACGAATATGCTTTTGACATATTAAGAAGTAAAGTTTAATGTTGAAAGAAACTGATGAAATAATTAACTATTACCTGTAGTAAACAAAAGTTCTTTCAAGGTTACAGAGTGAAATAACAAAAAGATAGGATAAAAAATAAAATAATTAAAATTATAGGCGTCATCCTCTGTCTCTATTCTTCTATGGCCGTAGTTGTTCGATGAGAAGAACTGCCAGTGTACTTGGTGGCTTTGGTGAGGATTTGTACGGAGAATGGTGGTTTGAAGTCACGTGTTGCTTGTCCATGATTGGTTAAAAAATGATCTGAAACTGTGGGTAAGGTTCTTCGGGTTTCTTCTATGTACATATGATGATAGATGTTACATTTAAGCTGTTAAACAGCATTGGAGATAAGACACTCATCTGTAGATTGCAAACACGTTTTTGTAAGACAGTTGGCTTTATTACATTGATGGACAGTATATGGAGATTTTAAAAGTTGTCTTTTTAAGGTTGGACCTGGCCGTTCTATAACTTTAACAGGAAATTCAGTTACAATGGATTTTATTTGATATATTTTTGGATTTTAGCTTTGAATTCTATGACTTGCTATATTTGGAAAAATAACAAATTTTTGATGATTTTAACAAGTTTTCCAATAAAAGCAAGTTGTCTATATACATTGGAATTAACAGTTAACTTAAAAATAATGTAGCTAATTGAACACTCTTGCATTTTTCCCCGAAAATTTGCTCCCCCCCAATGACACGGCGGTGTGTCTGCGGACTTACAACGCTAGAGTCCGAGTTTCGATACCTGTGGTGGCCAGAGCACAGATAGTCCATTGTGTAGCTTTGTACTTAACTTCAAACAAACCAAATCCGTCAAATTTAAAGAATAATAAAATACAAATGAATTAATCTTCTTTCATATACATACTGAAACATAGGCAGATTTTGTTAAACAAGACCGATGTCTGTAGGTTTACTTTCTTCTTAGAATTCTTCTCA
>NW_013665613.1:2106033-2112150 GCF_000517525.1 Limulus polyphemus
CATCGAAAATATATGTTCAGTTTCTGAGTTTACTATCTTATCTAAGAATAGACGTTTAAAACTTTAAATCAAATTCATAACTGAGAGCCCCCCAGTGGCACAGCAGTATGTCTGCGGACTTACAACGCTAGAGTCCGAGTTTCGATACCTGTGGTGGCCAGAGCACAGATAGTCCATTGTGTAGCTTTGTGCTCAATTACAAACAAACAAAACATAACTGAGAACAAAAAAGCATGAACAATAATGTTACTATTAGAAATATTATAGTTCAAAGTTCAAGCATCAACATATATTATATGATTCTCGGATTTCAATATTGTAACGTACCAAAAATATTTCAAGTTCATGAGAATTACTTAGTAGCTTTATATTGCACGATGCTAGATTCAATCTAAAAGTCAAGAAACTTACGTCAAGTATCCTTGCACGATTCTATCACTTCACTTAGAAAAGAAAACAAATCATCCTAGTTTTGGTGTGATATGTAATCATTTTGTTTGCAAAATTAAAATACATCTTTGATTAAACTTTATTAAACACCATAAAGCCGTTAAGTACATTAATAACTCTAATATGCATTATTTATAACACGAATCTTCTTCTAACGTTTAACGACGTGCAATTTGTGAAAATTTCAAGCGTTTTTGCTCGATTTCTCACCGTATTCAGTTAACGTGGAATTTTATTTTCGGAGTGTCATGATATTAGAATTTGAATTTTTATAGGGTAGATATGTACAGATATTGACATTCTGATTCAATCACCGAGTGTTGTTATTGTTGATCTACCTTATGACCTGTTTAGCCATTTATGAGTTATAATCGATTTATAAAACTCTTTCCTAGTACTCTATACCTAGATAAGGTAAACTCAAATGTTCGTCATACAACACTTTTCTTGGTTATTTGGAGTTTATACCATAATTATTGTAAATAACAAAGTTGATACCTTCAAATGTAATGTATTTTCTAAACATAATGAAACTATATCTTCGTCTGTTGAAAAAATAATATCAAAGCACAACTTCCTATCCTTTCTTACAAACGACTTTCTATTTCACCCGTCCAACGGATAGGTACTCCAGCTAGTATTCTGATAAGACAGAAAAAAAATCTCAAAAAATTATTTTGTTATTACATTGGTTGTATATAATAAACGACTTCATGAGATACCTTGAACTGTATTAAACCCCTTTTAAATAGGTTTCATTCTTGCATCAATAAATCTCATTAAAATTAGGCCAGGGGTGGTGGCTCATGTCCAAAACAGTGGGAAACATCCACTTGGCGCTTCCGTAGATTTTGATTGACTTACGATATCCCAACTTGAAATAAACATTTGTTCCCAAACAATAACTCGATATAAATAGATGAAGATTAGAAAATGAGTTTGGTAGCTGAAGGCAAGAGTTGAAGTCAAAAAGATAAGACAAAGCGATTAAGGTAAAAAAAAATATATAGTATCCCTTTTCTTCTAATTCACTCCATATCCTGACCCTATTGTAACAAAATAGCCTAACGTACTATTTAAATCGTAATAAAAAAATCTGCAAAAAGGGGGGTTTGGCCTATCACAGTTTGTTTTGTGCAATATGAAAAACATGATTTCTGACACAAGTAACAGGTAACAACAAGATATCATCATGTTCTCAGTCATATGCTCTCTCATGTTCCTTTTTAAATAAACTTCTCATAATTTTAAAATTACAAATTTTTTCGGACGTTTCGATTTTCGTTTTCCAGATAGCATTGTCATTTTAAGATATATGTCGCAGAAGAACAGTAAAGTAATGAGTGCCTTTTCAATCAAATATGTATTTCACATATATGCAAATGTCCACAATAAATGTGCGTATTGATATCTGACAAATAAATTTAACAATGTGTGAAGTTGAGGGTTATGTTTTGTTTATTAAGGTCGAGAAAGAATTTTTGATGATTATATTGATGCCTAGAATTTTACCTGATTTATAACTCGATGATTAAATTGTATTTGTTGAATGCAAACACACATGCGAACACTCTATAATCTAAAAACAAACGCTGTTCATAATGTTTCTTGTAAACTTTAGGATAACTGCAAAAGGATTCAGAATTGTCATTTATATCAATCAACTTATTAGAGTCTCATTGAAGATATAAATCTTCCTACAAAAACTTAACGGTAGATATTACTGGACGCCCTATATTGGTGAACTTATATCTTATCGGCATCACTTCCAGAAGAAGATCCTTCTTAATTTAATTATGTTCCGTAGTGTTATCCGGATCACGTGGACGGCTTTTGTTACTGGCCTTTGTATTCGTGGGTTCTCACCCGTTACAGGACGCCACACTCTGCTTACTACTACTGGGTACAACTTGTTTCAGGTCTCTTTATGGATCGATTATGCTCACCTATTCAGCTGTGACGGCGTTATAATATGACAGTCAATTCCAATTTTTGTTGATAAAAGAGTGACCCAAGATTAGTCGGTGGGAGGTATTGATTAGTTTCCTTACCTCTAGTCTATTACTTTTAAATTAGGGATGGCTAGCGCAAATAGCTATCGAGTAGTTTTTTGAAATTCCAAAACCAAACAAATAAATAACCTTTATGGATTGTCCTGGTGCCTCAATTTGTTTTTCAATTCAGTTAAGTACAAGGAATATCCCAGTCATAGAAATTCTAAATAGATCAATTTTCGGTAGCATCACACTACCGACGAAACGCCAAGCAATGTTAAAATGAAGTTTTGATACATGCCACTCCATTACGGCTTTATATTTTTTGTGTTTGTCACATGACATGCTGATTTGGATATTCAAAATCGTTTTAATATTACCTACTCAACCCTCTGATTATTGGGAAAATATCAAACATAAGATTTGATGTTTTAAGTACATTAAATAAATGATTATTATCTTCTTTTACCCCAAATTAAAACTAATATCACTGTCAGTTTTCAGTTACCCAGAGTCAAAGTTTCACTAACATAAATTATCTTAGCATAAAACAAGTGCTGGTAAATCAAGTTAGATTAATATCATTCAAAACTTTTGTACGTTTTGGAAAATGTTCAAAGTAATATATTACAGAAACGTAGCCCTAAAAGTTGAAGAAAAAAATAACACTTTTTAATGTCTTAACTGGTTTTGTCAGTAGATTTACATTAAGTGAAAAATAAGCCTAACAAATCAAATTTAAAAAGAAATTCAGAAACAAGGTAAATGGTATTCCGTTTTATGGGGAAGGAAAACATGCTCTTAATTGATTTCACCCCACAAAAGAGGAGTTTTGAAGAGATTTGGCTGGTTTACTTTCATAAAATGACAAGTGGAGATGGAAAGAAACAGAATCCTGGGTGGTAAAATATAATTGTTTTAACGCTTTGGACGCTCAGTTCAAAGAGTAGAAAGAAGAAATGCACAAAGAAACGAAAGAAAACACAATATTGAAATAAAATATAATTAATAAAGATGCACCAAAAAAACAGGTAATATTAAATAAAAAAAATGCACAGTAATTTTAACCTCCCTAACATGGTCAAGTATTTACGAGTCATTCTTGTCTTGTTACCTTTCACTGAATTATTGAATATCAAGAGCTTAAACTAGCTATGATGTGTCCATCACCAAGATTCTCGACTTCAGTACTCTTGAGAGCACAGTTCACGTATTTTAAAGCGTAAGATAATTATGGTTGATTGACATTAGTATAGTAGCTAGCTAAACAGCAGGTTAGTATTTTACTCAAGTGATAGAAAAGTTCTAAGCTAAAAAGAAATATATTTTGATTATATATATTTTGGCTGAGAACCAGAAAAAAACTGAAGAAAAGACCACTTGAGAGTCTGCTTACAATGGATCAAAGTGACTAGACTTAATCTCTTCCACAACTATTATGAAATAAGTAGACCATGGATGATCATCCCAGAGCATATGCTAAGCCTAACTACTAAATACAAAAAGATTTAGTAGATATACAGTTTCCTGGGCCTACTCAAGATGTGGACAAAGAATCCTGGATTGCAGTTAGAGTTAGCAAAATGAGTCAAATATCTAACTCTAAAAGATTAATCAATTAAAGAAATTAGAAAGGGCATAAAGCACTCGTGATTTTCTTCAGTATTAGTCGCCACGTAAACACTACTTGTAATTTCTTCTTGTGTTTCTTGATGGTGTTGATTAAAATGAAGATAAGATGAATATATATATATATATATATAATCAAGTAAGGAGATGGTTTGAGGAATCCTAAAACAGCATTATGACATTATGTATCTATCAATTTCCAATGCAGTATAACAAGGGGTATGAAAAAAATGAGACATAATTTTTAAATCTTGTGCAAAGCAATATTTACCTGAAAAAGTCTCCAATTTATACAAAATAAAACAAAATTACAAAGTCAAGTCTCGAAAACAGTAGGAAACAAGTCGAAGAAGGATAAAAATAGACTACAAATAAAGTGACCAATGGAAGAACCTGTACTCAAATAAAGGAGAGATAAGCTTTCTGTTGAATAAGGTGTAACAAAAAGCATAACTTAAGGCGAAATTGGCAGGAAGAAAATCATAAGACCTGACAACCACTTCAATTCCAGAAGTATAAACAAGATTCAGACACAACTTATGTGGCAACCAAAACAAACTAAGCAATAACGTAGCATGACACGTTTCTTCTACCCAGTTATACCCAAATAATAATATTATACTTGTGTTTCAAAACATATTCATAATTTCACTTTACTCTCTGGTTGTTTGACCTCTATCATACATTTTCAAATTACTTGATTGCATATACAGATAACTCTTTTATTGTGTGGAAAGCTGCTCGTGTTTTTATATCCAACCTTTGAAATTATTCGGACGTTACCATCTTTTTGATCACTCAGGCAGTTTGTAGTTAAGTTTATTTACTTATCTCTAGTATTTTCATGGATTGATTCTGTTGGTACCTCCTTCCCCCTAACTGCTGTCTTTTAAGATTGCTTAAGTAGTCTTTTTTTTTCTCTCAGCGTAAACTATCATGAATCCTACAATGGAGTGTTGGTTGAGTATTGGTCACAATACGGAAGAAGGGGTTTATTTTAAAACAGGGGTAAAGATTGAGTGGATAAGATAGTCCCACAAATACAGTTCTAGATAACAAAAGTTTAGCAATAAAAAGCTAAACATTTCCTGGTTATCCTACAGTATCTTAAAACAATGCTGATTTATTAAGTGTCCTAAGTGAAGTGCTACTAAAGCTATAAGTTGTAAATATGGAGTAGAGGTTCATTACTTAATATATTTTATTGATAGCCCAAACAGTATTTTTCTAAGAAGATGATTTATCAAAACAGTGTTGAAAGCAGCTTAAATGTCTAGAAATACAGCTATAACATAACAATGATAGGCCAAGTCTAAAAAAAACTGATTATCGAAGTTGCAACAAACAATCAAGGGAACTTCTGTCCTTTTGAAAAGCAACTTCCTTGGTTGCTAAATGGCCATAATATTCAAAGAACCAAGAGATGTATGAGGTTATCAGGTTTGGCTTAACATTTTCAACAAAAAACATTAGTCTATAAGATAACAGAAATCACGTTATCATATTACCAATCACAATCACACCTGTAACTGACAAAATTCGGGAGAGATTCATTAGCTTCATTATAAACAAAAAGTTGAGTTAAAAAAAGAACAGGTTATTCCGACTGGTCCAGAAAACGTGTCACACTTTTTGAGAGAATACTTTAATTTCAAGGCAGATAAAAGCTTACCAATAGATAGATTCCTTAAATTGGAGGATGAAATTTGTAACATCTGATCATTTGAAGACCCAGTGGAAAAGTTAGAAAAAGCCAAAGAAACAGTACTGAAGATACGGTATTTATATTTTTTGCTTAGATTAACAAAGAAGAAATTTAGAGAAATAATCAAAGCTTCTTCAAAAGCAAAAAAAGGGAAGATTCCTTAATTAACTACAAGAATATCTCCCCCCCCCATGGCACAGCGGTATGTCTACGGAGTTACAACGCTATAAATCGGGTTTCGATACCCGTGGTGGGCAGAGCACAGATAGCCCATTCTGTAGCTTTGTGCTTAATTTCAAACAAAGAAACAAAAATATTTTACCGGCGAGACACGTTATG
>NW_013665613.1:2113108-2128067 GCF_000517525.1 Limulus polyphemus
TAAAAGCTTACCAATAGATAGATTCCTTAAATTGGAGGCTGAAATTTGTAACATCTGATCATTTGAAGACCCAGTGGAAAAGTTAGAAAAAGCCAAAAAAACAGTACTGAAGATACGGTATTTATATTTCTTGCTTAGATTAACAAAGAAGAAATTTAGAGAAATAATCAAAGCTTCTTCAAAAGCGAAAAAAGGGAAGATTCCTTAATTAACTACAAGAATATATTTTTCCGCCCCCCCCATGGCACAGCGGTATGTCTGCGGACTTACAACGCTAGAAATCGGGTTTCGATACCCGTGGTGGGCAGAGCACAGATAGCCCATTCTGTATTTTTGTGCTTAATTTCAAATTAAGAAACAAAAATATTTTACCGGCGATCCACGTTATAAATATATTTCTGACTTTCGATTTATTTAAATCCTTATGGATTTGATGTTTCCTAAGGAAGATATAAATAAAGAAATCTATACGTTTTACAATGAAGAGTTAATAAAAGGTTGAATTTAGCATCACAACAAGGAACATGTCAATAATAACTATTATGATTACGCAGCTTTGGATAAATATCACATCTAGCAGCAGTAACAATCATGGAGCCAAAATATCCAGAATTAGAAATGATTGGGGTATAATATTTTGTGAATGACCTTAACCATCTGAGAGAAGGTGCTACTCAATACATATACTGTTCGTGTATTGTAATTTAATACATTATATGGTTTATTCATAACATTTCTGATTGGTATAAATGTAAACAATTCAGCTTATTGCATAAAATTTACTGGATAATTCAAAGAAAGTGAAAACAATACTATCGGCCAAAACTTTCATTCTAGTATTAGAACCACAACTTTATAATCACAAGTTATTTAAAAACCTTAACTCGTATTTTCTGGGTAGAGAAAATAACGCTTTTTTCTTCTTCTTTTCCTTCGCATTTAATAAAATCATCTTTTTCGTTACTACTCGAGAGATTTTTCTTAAGTAATATTAATTATGGATCTGACATGAATCATAAATGGACAGGAAAAGTGAAAAAAAAATTACATCTTTCAATATATAGTAATCCATATAACACCTACTGTATGTATAGAAATTCACTATTTAGTAAATATGTTCTTGTCGATTGATTCTAATAAGACATATTTCACTTAAACAGGCATTCATCTCGAGCTTTTTCATTTAACTCTCTACAATTAAGAATATTTATTCATCTATCCGGTTATTAGAGGTCATTCATGTTTCTTCATCACAGAATGGAAGAATATCATTGGTCGGTAAGAGAAAAGTTATAAGAAACAGGTTTTACAAATGTCGATCGTGACATAGCGTTGGCTTGGAGCTCTACAAAGTTTCCTTTCCTATCACCACTTTCACGAAATTTTGTTGACTTTTATTTTTTACAGCATCGCATTCAATTATTTTGTGAAGAAAAAGACGAATAAGAAAAAAACTATTCAATGTCTATCCTTATTGCTTATCTGAAACATGATAAAAATATTCAAACAATACAAAATCTAAAACGAATACTCTTGACTACACTAAAAAATCTGATTAGATTTGATGCAATAAAGATGTCGAAGATAGTTGATATTATTTTGATTTATGTTTAAATCCTGTTCTACACATTTAAACGTTTCTAAAATATCTACTACAAATGGTTAATTCCACAATAAAAACATTTGTTTAAAAAATTAGGTAATGGATCATAAGTCTTATGTAAGATTTCAACGCATTTCATAAACATTTTTGGGGCTTGTATGAGCAATACTTTTAGATCTAACAGAGAAGGCCCTCTTTAAGTTCCGGTGACAACCTGTACTAGGTGGCATTAATAAGCAACTATATTAATTAACAGTTATACAAAAAAGCTAATAATGTGACCAGTATTAAAGTAAATATAACCATTTTAAGAGAAATGGCGTTGTTGCATTATCAATTGTACCGATGCAAGAAAAGTTCGATCCATAGATAATTTTCTGAATAAAGAAATTTTTTTCAGACAGTTCTCAATCTATCTTTGATGGAAGATTTAATGGCATTTTAGATCTAACTATTTACATATCCTCTTTAAGAGTAATTAACATTTATTTTCATTTATAAAAAAAAAGAACTAAGCAGATTCATAGAACCACCAAAACTCCTTAAAGTAATTTATAAAACTCAGGATACTCATTTGTTGCCAAACCAAAATTAAGTTGGACATTTATTAGAGGTTATGAAGGTGTAAGTTGAACTTAGTTGTTTTTACTGTTCACAAAGCCCATAGTTATTCCATTACATGAAAGGAATAGCACGGTATGGAATCTTAGGTACGAAATAAAAGGGAAATAAATAGCAAGTCTATTGTGTTATAAAATAGTAATATATATTTATGTTTGTGTGTGTGTGTGTGACTTTGTAGATCTTTCAACACATTATGATCAGTCTAATAAAGTAGAATATTTTTAAACTTTAATAATTCATTTAGCTATTTTAAGAAAAACAAAATGAAGACTTGTGAAAACATTTTCATCAATACTAGCATATTTATTTTCAGTTTTGATATTTGTACACTTTGTAACTCTACAAAGTTGTTGTTATTTTTAAAATGTTTGGTGCATGGTACACCATATACAATCTATCGAATGGATGTTCCGTATTACGTATTGAAGACTGAATAAGTAGTGTTCTTGTTGTTGTTTGTAGTTAAACGCAAAGCTACACAAAGAGCTATCTGTGATCTGCCCACCACGAGTATCGAAACCCAGTTTCTAGCGGTGTAAGTCCGCAGACATATCGCTGTGCCACTGGAGGACTGTAAGTAGCGATTACGAATGTACAGGGAATTAATTGCCAAAAATAGCAACTACTGAATAAGCTCCAATTTGTTATTATGTTTCTGCAACAGCTTATATACGACGTTGCTCCAAGCATTAAGAAAAATATTACTGTTTTATAATCTTTAAGAAAACTCATTAAATCGGATATCGATATCTATTAAGTTGTCTACGTGTATCTGTCAATTTCTACTAATTATCTGACTACATGAAGAAAGTATTAAACAAATTCCTATGGTGCATATTACCCAAACCATTAGATGAAGGTCTTGATAGACTCTTACACAAACTACAGCCACTGAAACGAACTTTCGTGAAAACCGAGTCCGATTTAGTCCCAGAAGGCACGGTAGTGAAAAAAAAGCAAACATCAGATAAAAAACATTAATATATATATATATGTGTATCGGTTTAAGAAAATTATAAAATAATTATAATTTCTATTCTTCGCATGTAGTATGTGCTTAGACAAAAAATGTGTAGGATCTACGTCAACATAATGTCGCAAGGAAAGATTAATTCGTTCTTGTTTAGTACTTATTCACTGATTTTCGAAAATGTCTTTTTTTAAATTATACTCAGTGTTTTTGGTTTGAAACCACCTAATATATATCAAGTGAAACTTTTTCAATTGTGTGATTTTAAGAGAAATGTTCCTGTGTTCAGTTAATGTCCTCGTGTTTAAAACATGAAAAAACAAACATTAATTTTGTTCTTGTGCACCCAAGATCACACGGTCATTCAACGTAGCTTTAATTTTCCCTCTATCATACAGGTAACTGATATTAACAAAAACCTTCATAAATCATCATTACAATGAAGGTTTAAACCATTTCTATCATCCATAAGAAAATATCTGTTAATTCCCATTCTATACGACGTGACTAGAATACGTATGGTTATCTATGCTTCAGATAATAGATTTACACGGGAGTGGATACAATAACCCATGTACGCAATTTCCTCATGAATCTGTTTGTTTGTTTGTTATGAATTTTGCGCAAAGCTACACGAGGGTTATCTGCGCTAGCCGTCCCTAATTTAGCAGTGTAAGACTAGAGGGAAGGCAGCTAGTCATCACCACTCACTGCCAACTCTTGGGCTACTCTTTTACCAACGAATAGTGGGATTGACCGTCACATTATAACCGCCCCACGGCTGAAAGGGCGAGCATGTTTGGTGTGGGGATTCGAACCCGCGACCCGCAGATTGCGAGTCGAGCGCCCTACCCACCTGGCCATGCCGGGCGCCTCATTAATCTAAATTATAACATTGTTTCCAGAGCGACGCCATAAACAATACATTATAAGAGTCATAGAAAAGTGATTTAGTCCGTGAACTTGTTTGTTTTTTATCAAGTTCGTACAAAGCTACACGAGGACTATGTGCGCTAGCCATCCCTAATTTAGCACTATAAGACTAGAGGGAGGGCAGCTAGTCATCACCACTCACCGCCAACTCTTGGGCTACTCTTTTACCAACGAACAGTGAGATTGACCGTCACATTATAACGCCCCCACGGCTGAGCATGTTTGGTGTAACGGGGACTCGAACCCGCAACCCACCTGACCATGCCGTCCGTGAATTTAAAAAAACTTACTACGTTAATCCTAAATATAACAGCAGAGAATTCACTAAAGGTATATAAATTCAAGATATTCCAATAAGTGTAAAATAATAAGAATATGTAATATAAGAATGATAAAATACTTAAGACAATTATACAAACAACATTATATTTTAGGAAATTACCGATGTTCTAAATAACTTTCGGCAAGATCAAGTACAAATTTACAAACGCGACACATTATATGAAACTATTATTATTTAATAATAATTAAATTTAATATCTATTATACCTCAGTTTTTTCCACCCTGTTAAACCCATGTTTTATAATTTATGAATTATCTACTAATTGTAGGAACTGTTGTATAACATAGGTGCATATTGAGCAGTGAATTACTACTATCTGAGATATCTGATGTTAGTATCTTAAGACGAAAAAAAGTGGATATTCTATTTGTTCTCTTGCTAATTATTTGAATTTATTTTAAAGTTATGGATTAGAAGAAAGGTGGTGAGTCAACAGCACTAATCACCAAATGGGGTTTACTGTCACTCTTATAGTACACCCAGTGTCCCAGAGTGTGGAGAGCGTTTTACGACAATATTAAAATTATGTTTAAGTAAATAATTATTCATAAATATGCTTTCGGTTAATATGTTTTCATAGATCGCTCTATCCATTTAAGTTAACATCCTAAATTGATATTTTCGGTACAATTAGATACAGTAAATGCTTTATGTATTATATTCAAATAAACATTAATGCACATTTACAAACATACAAGTACAAAGAAAACCCATTATGATTCACATATGAATGTTCTGTCAGCTTTGATTTGTTTGTTTTCATGAATTCCCACGAACCGACAAAATGGTTGCCACGTACAGGTGGTTGAGAAACATAGATCTTTAATAGCGCGTAATATATTAATATATTTCATTTTTATTACTATTTCAAGCCATAATGTGGTGACAGTTCCAATACCTAAAACTATTATTTGTCTTTTATAGAATTAGTTTCATATTACTCGTTCAGCTATTATATAAGTTTGCTAGTTCGCTATTTCTTAAGAAAAACATACTTGTAAAATTCCTCATTTTAATATTCTAAGTCTAGTTAAGAATACTCTCCGAAACTACTCAAAATACTGCTAAATTTATTAAAATCAAAAGGGTTGAAAGGAGATCGATCGGCAAATTAGTGCTAAGAAAAACTGCAAAATGGTAAATATGTAAAATAAAGCTTAATAATTGATATATTTAATTCCCTAAATTATATTATCTCGCCAATGCCCTCTTTAGAGTAATTCTTTGTTCTTTCTTCTCTAGAAAATGTGTAACACCAGAATGCGAAAGTTGTAGTCTTCTGAAGAGCAAAGTGTAATTTCATTAAAGCTTAAAAGGAAAACCAAAAATTTCTAAACACCAACCAAAATTAGAAGTTGGTTACAGAGATAATTAAGTTTTAAAATGTTTGTTCGTTAATAAAAATGGTCATTGTAACCTAATTTACAGATGAAACGTAAGTAACTGATTAAATTTGTGTCATTCTGCTTGGTAGGTCATGCTAAAATACGAAAAACTTAATCATTAAATGCAAGAAGCAAGTAGTTGCGGAAGAATTATCTATGAAATTGTTATGGTATTTTGCCATAAGGAATATGATAAAATCCAAACATTTTCCGTAAAATAACACTTCTTAAAAATTGTTTGATTTTTTATTTAGTAGTGCATAATGTTATAGTATGGACTGTTTTCCGCATGTGTCGATTCGGTTTATAATTTGAAGATTTTATTCCCAAGATTTTAGCCCTTTGGCAAATTATGTCTTTTTTTTCAATGTGATCACCCTAGACATACGGTTAAATAGATTCCAATAATTTCATAACAGATTTTGGTCTGTTTACGATATTCATGTTTATACAAGAGAGAACATACTTTTTGCTGTGAAAACGTTTTGTTACTAACAAGCGATTCGTCCTGTGTCTCATAACGATCAAAAACTGTGGTCGTTAATATGTTAACCTCCTGAACAAGCCTCAAGGCGAAACACCGGAGTTAGAAATAGTTTATCAGCTACAAAATGCTGCGCGTTAGTTGTTCGCATTTCTGATAAATAAGTATGCACCTTATCTTGAGTATGGAAGTACATTATGCTAGTTTATTATTATATTAGCACATTATGCCGATATAATAATAATAAATTGGCACACAACGATTTATAAGCATAAAGAAAAGGTTTATTTTTGGGAGAACATACTATATGTTTCGAAAGAACATTGGTCTGACTTCTTCTTTACCTGTTTTGTCGAAACATATAGTACGTTCTCCCAAAAACAAACCTCTCCATTATGTTTATAAGTCATTGTTTGCCAATTTATTGATACACTATCTATTATCCTCTACGCTACCTTTATTTTACTGCTATGCCTATTTTCCGTAGTCGTTATTCACAATCTTTGTTTTTGCAACCATAGTTAAAATCGGCAAATATATAAGCGTATTGTATAGTTATGATGTGGATGTGACATTATATGTAATCATTTCCACCAGTTTCATGGAAGAATTCGGTTTTAATGGTTTCTCAAATCCTGTTTGATAGACATGTTCATTGCTGGACTGGTAGTGAACTTCAATAAGTTTTAGATGATAACTTTAAGTATCTTGAAATTAGTTGAACTTCCAGCCTACATATTCCTAAAATATCGTGTATGTTTTGGACGATATTTATTAAACCATCATTAAGGTTTTCCTTAGATGGATTAATCGTAGATCACAACTTATTGGAATACCTATAAGGGGTAAGAAAGATATCTTGAAAGAAGTTTATATAGTTGGTAGATAATCATTCTGAGACAAAAAAATACAACAACAGATAACACAGAGAAACAGAGTCAATCAAACAAACAACCATTTCTCTACTACTTTGAAACCAAATGCAAACTAAGCTCACATACGTAAGAAGTCTTCGTATATGTCAAATACACTTTAAGAGAACATGAGTGTATGCAAGATTTTCGTTTGTAAAAGCTTTCGTTTATTGATTTTGGTCTGCTTTCTGTATTTGCTATAACCCTCATGAGATTTCTAATTCAAGTAATCGAGTGATTTAATCTTAGGTTGGTTTGAAGCTTCACAAACAAGTGGTACCCATGTTTAATTCTTGTCAGTTTCTATCCTACACCTATAACATTATTTTAATATATAATCCGTAATATTGTTTATAAAAGCGATAATTGGGTTTTTTTCATGAAAGCTTTTACTTCACTAAAATCAGTTGTTCTTTGATATGGAAACTGAATGAACCTAAATACTACACAGAAAGAATGTAACAAAACCTATTTACTTTGACTTAAAGATAATATGAAGGAGTCATTTTGTAAATAACAACAGAATTGCCTTAGAAATATAAGATGTGAAACTGTTTATTTATACTTTTTGCGTAAAGTTTCATATGCGCATAGATTGCCATCCTTAATTTCGAACTGATAAATTAGAGAAAATCTGACTAATGAACAGCACCAAATGCCATCTATTAAACTATTCAATTTTTTGACTGAATAGTGAGTTTGTACCGTAGCACTCACGACTCCAAAGTGGGCGGATTACGTCTTGTTGCACATGACTCGAATCAAAATACATGTTGTTAACAACAGCACAAGTAAAAAATGTTGCTTTAATATTGTAATATCTAATTAATATTTTTAGATTAATTGGTTTCAGCTATTTTCAATTTCTTGAAGAGTGTCAAACATATATTTGGCTTTAAAAGTGTTTAATGTCGCAAATAACAAGTTGTATGTGCGAATGTAACACACACTTACCAGTCTATAAACTATTAATGCAATTGGAAATGAAACCAAAGTGTTTTTTTTTAGTTTTATTTGTTTCTAGAAATTTCTATGAATTGTGTAAGTAAAAATACTTAAAAACTAACTTATAACTTATCTTATCTATAAGTTCGCTATGAAGGATTTCTAAAAGAATTAAAATAACAAGATGAAGTTATGTTATCCACTATTAAAATTTTGATTTTGTTAAAGTATATCGCTATATGAAACATGGAACATAGTAATAGTATTTACAAGTCGTGTCTTAACGCTTGAAAAATATTAACACTTATTTTACCTTAAACATCTTTCTTAAAATCAACGAAGGACAAATGTGTACGTGTAAAAGTTCTAGAATCGACATGAAGTAGGCTGAATATCCTGTGATTAGTTGTCTCACTTTTTTTGGATATTCCTACACAGAAGATAGCATGTGTTGGGAATAATTCTTCCTGCAAATGAAATTGTTAAATGTCTAAAACACGTTAGCTTTGTTGCTTTATCCTTAATTACATAGTGCCTCTACTTGTCTATTTATTAAGTCCTAATAATGTTTTTAAAATAAAAGCAGTTCGCTACTCATTTGATATTTCGTACCCTTCTTGGTTAAAACAAAAGCCTGAAGCAGTGTTATGCCTAGAAAAATAAATAAATAACGAGCGTACAAAATAACTCAGAAATTGTTGTCATAATTGTTAACACAGTACTGGCTAGTTCATTATTTCTACATGTTTTAAACATGATTGTAACGTTGCGTTTCACTTTCGTATTTCTAGCATTTTAATTAAATAGCGCAATATACTAGATCCGTACTAACAAAAACAGTATATTGTTAACCAAATTGAAAGCGCTCACTAATTGAGAACTTAAAGATTTTTTTTAATAACTTTGAAAATAATACTGTATTAGAAAAATAATTACTTCGAAAATAACTAAGTTTTTTAGATATCTATACCTTGGATTTAAGATATATCATTTAAAATAAAAAGAGGACGTAAATATTAGATACGTAGAACATGATTTAGAAATATAAAAAAATGTAATTTACAGGCTTTTAATGGAATGCAACGTATTATAGTTGTTTCATCAAACTTCTAAATATCGACCCACATCACAAAAAAGATAAAAACACAATCAATATAAACATTTTCTATGCATCAACCTTCTGGACAATAGAATACTTGTTTATTGCTAAAATATCTATTAGGATATGCCAAAAATAAGTATAAAAATCTTAGATTGCTATAAACCCATAACTTTTAACTTTCTTTATAATCTAAATTACCTCCTAAATATTCGATAACAAACTGGAATTTTTGAATATTCAAATGCACATTAGTGTACACAAACAAAAACTTATTATCGGAAAACAAGTTGATATCAATTTATTATTACAAACACTAGTTACATATAAGGAGAACGTTAGTAGAAACAGAGTTGAGGGACGTAGGATACTCCTAGAAAGAGCTGGAGATACTTGCCCAAAACCGAGTCCGATGGAGAAGATTCGTGGATGAACTATGTTCTCCAAGGAATGAAAGAGTTTAAGAAGAAGAAGATGACATGTATAACAGGTACAACCATAAAGCTATACATATATTTATCACACCAATAAAGAAAATAATTAACAACTCCTATTAACACCATATAAATAAATATTGTGTATTTGTTGTGCGTTGTTCATATTTAAATTAACAACTTTATCTATGTGGAGTTCACGTTATAAAACAGCTCTTAAAATCTCCAACAATGTTATTTTTTAAAAGTGACATTTTAATTAAAACTGTAATATGATCTCTTCTCAAATGAGATGTGATAAAATATTCTTATTCTCAAAATTGCTTACATTGATCGAAGTTAATAGTTTCCTATATTTTACATTCATAGCAAATAACAGACTCCTTTTCTAAAACGCAACCCTACAGTTGGCGGTGTGTGTTGTTGGCTAGCTGTTTTTCCTTTACATATCAACTCAAAATTACGTTTGGCTTTGCGCAGATAGCCTTTTGTGTAACTTTGCGCGGAAATTGTGAAACAAAACCATTTCGCCGCCTTGTAGCGTCTTTAGGAAACAGGACGTGGCAGTTTCTGACATACGTCTTGAGCTCTTACTTGTTCTCCAGTAGTACAAGAAAACAGACGGTTTGATATTCAGGGCAAGAGATTTAACGAGGTACGGCTACATTTTAGAAGTATCTATCCATTTGTACTGTTAAACTGATTATGATAGAGTGAAAAACAGCTCTTTGATTTAAATGTATGTTAATTTTTTATGGTTTTTCTAATATAACATACTCTCAAAGTTTCTCTCTCCCATAGTTAGATTATAAATGGAACACATACAAAGAGGTTTATTTCCAAAATCGAATATATTTTGCATTTCAGTCTATAAATTGTAAGTGTATAATTTAGCATAAGTATTTTTAGGCATGAAACAATAATCTATCGCTTAAAATCCGACAAGAAACTCTCCAACTAGTGATCAGCCAGTTTTGCAAAAGCAGTTACAGTGTGTTTCAAAATATCTTGATAGATACGATGAAAACACGAATCAAATAATAAATAAAGGCCATATAAGCATTTTAAACAAATAATCCAAATAGTGTATTTTTGAAATAGTTATTAATGAAACGTTCTGATGAAACACGATTAATCTGCACAATGATTAGAATAAATGAGACATGTTATGGATTTAAAGAATTAATGTGTTTATCCGCTGGTTCAGATTATGTTTAAATGTTTAAATAACAGAATCAGTTGATAGCCCAGTGATTCGGTGGCTATCGTAAAGATCTATATTCTACAGTTGAGAATTTTAATATGTATATAAAACATGTTTATAAGAAGAAGTGTAGACTAAAATAAGATATCCGCATTTTAAGACTTTTGTATTTTTCTATTATGCTCACATGAAATTCCTAGTGCTAAATTTAAGATCTTAAATCGAACACAGCACAAGATTATATAATTGTATTATATACCTTCTGATTGTTATATGCAAAAGCTAAAAGAAAGCAAATTGTGTATGTGTTAGAGGGTCAGTTACACTCTGCTCACTGTATGGAGTGTCAACACATCTAAATATTTATGAATGTCAAGATATGTTGAAAAAATGCTTTCTAGGATCCAAAGCAAATGTTTCAATCGGCAGGCCAATGTGCTGTTCAATCTGCATAATGTTACTTGCCATAAAGAATGTCTTACCACTTGAAAATGTTAATGTTAATTCCAAATATTATACCACAGTTATATTAGTCGTTTTCAAGCAATCGAGCTTTAGACAAAACAATAATCTGCACTGTATACAAATTGAAAATAAATTAATTTTGTTTGGTTTACATATATATATTATGACCACTAATCTAACAAACTCTGAACGTTATGGTTATTATGATATTAAATTTGTAACTCACAATCACCAAATTATTGTGATACTTAGATATTACAGATTTATGTTTTTGGCCTGAGGACGAACCACGAAGACTCTCACTGTGGCTATTTCAGATATTCAACAAATCAATGTTAATTTATATGTGCTGTTTCAGTAATACATTCTATTATAAAGACAAATTTATCAAAAGATATTTCGTAATGAGTATTATTTTAATGTATAATATTAAATATTAAATCAAAATAAGTGAATTTAAAGGTCAATGATAAACTTTAGGTGTTTTGATCACAGTTCTTTATACTTCTTTTCTTATTTAAACACAAATGTAAACACACTCGATCAACACTATTATGGCTTGCTGTTACTGACAGAAAACTGGACTAAGCTGTAAAAAGGCTCTTAGTGCCAATATCTGTATACTCACATTGATATTTTTCACTGAGTCTCTCATGTCACTCTCTATCATTATTTACCTCGCTTTGAGTAAATACACCATACTCCATATTCCAGTTACTCCGTAGTATCTGCACATTTATAACATATTCTAATGCTTTATTTTGGACATTTCTCACATTAAGCATTAGGTTTGCAATTTATTTTACTCTCCCCACGTCTTTCTTTCTCTACCACATTTTTCTCACCATTATATTCACTTTCTGCTATGTTTGATTATCTTTTCCTAGCTATACAGTAATAGTTCAATGCTTATTGTTTTCTTGTAAGTTTGAGATTACACTTTCAGGTAACACTTACTAAAAATGAGAAACTTGGGATCGACATAGTTTCCATGTGGAATAAATATGGCACTATTCAAAATTAAGGGAATTTGAGAGTGAAGTAAGTACTGTAACAACGATTTGCATATGCTAATACAGTTGTGAATAGCAGCAAATGCAAGGCATAACACCATGGTCAACATGATTAGTTTCACATCGAATGCCCAACAGTGTAATGTCGTTAAGGTTGATGTATGGCTAGATAGTAACGTTACAACCCTATTCAAAGAAGGTTATTCATTGGGCGAGACAATTAAAAGTTGTAGAGACACATCAGTTTTTAGCTTAAAGAAAGAAGCCTTTAATATATTCCATGAGAGCAGAAAAACTCTTACAGCAGAACGCTTAGGACAGAAATTGGCTCGAAAAAATACTCGAAGCCAATATGAAGCAATTTTCTCATAAATGTTATGTTTACGAATGAGAACCCACCACAGCTGTGGGCATATCTCTTTGCACAGTTAGCATGATAATAAACAAATACTTGCAATCGGTAACGGCTCACAGTCAAAAAGATCAAAAGATTCCAGCTATATCGCAAAGTTAGCGACTGCTTTAATGGGAAAGAAGGCCGAAGAAATTGGAATAATAGAACTCTTATTTGACCATAAAGTATATAAATGGAGATCCAATGGACTTTTAGTCTTCTGTCTGCTTAAATGATGTCTTGGACGTCGAATGAACGGTCAGTAAAGGGTCTGTAAAATAACGTGAGGTGGGATCTAGATTTATTTCGCCGTCCTTCTCATGACATATCATCAGAAGTACGATTTTAAGAAAGCTAAATAGATGTAAAGGTCATTGTCATTATTTTGTAAAAGTGGTTTTGCCTCATCATAGCTAAAATATTACAAATTCCACGTACATTTTTACTCTTTTGTGCACTGTGGGATAAATACTTTAATAAAATGCTAACCTGTTTTACTCAATATTTACGAAGACAAAAATACATTAGCTACGAAAAACATTCTTATTTGGTGTATGTTAAAATGTACCTAGTTTGAGTTTTATCATAGTTCATGTTTTGTTCACCTGCATATATTACGATTTACAAGGCTATCAATATATAAAACGTGTACAAATTAAAACTGTTAAATGTTTTATGTACACACGATGAATACAAACGATATGTTACATATCTTTATATGGCCCGGATGCTATCAGCCTGCTAACCTTTAGAAATTAAGAGTTATTGACAAGACCCCATCAAGAAAAGCATATCTGACTTCAAATATCTTTTTGTAACGTTTTTCTTATTTAGTTTTCAAGCATTTCAAATCAGAAGTATGTAAAAATTGTATATGTGATAAGTTTTTTGTCTGCCACAGTTTTACTTCTCATGATGTATTTCTTTCGAAGTTTGATCTATTGCAATCTAACCTATATCTGAAATGCTATTTGTATGCAGTACATCAGACGTAATGCAGTGGTTCAAACGTTTTATTTCACTTGATCATGAAAAATAATTAGGAAATAAGTTAAATAAAAACATACATCTGCTTGTGGAACTAAGCAACTTCTATTACATTGATCTATAGAATCATAGAAGTTAAACCGTTGAAAACCTAGGTTTCTTTAAGGTACTATAATAGTTACTGCATTAATGATGACGTAATAATAATTCAGAAGGTAACATTTACTTCAATTTCAAGCAACCGAAAAATCATATTTTCACTCATTCCTATAAAAGAAACTTACTCACTGGTTAGGTCTTTATCGTCAAAACACAAACAGATCAAACGGTCGTACAATTTGATAACATGAAGTAGTTCTTAAACAATGACGTTTTTATTCTTCTGGATATACGAAACACAAACAGATCAAACGGTCGTACAATTTGATAACATGAAGTAGTTCGTAAACAATGACGTTGTTATTCTTCTGGATATACGAAACACAAACAGATCAAACGGTCATATAATTTTATAACATGAAGTAGTTCTTAAACAATGACGTTTTTATTCTTCTGGATATACGAAACACAAACAGATCAAACGGTCGTACAAATTGATAACATGAAGTAGTTCTTAAACAATGACGTTTTTATTCTTCTGGATATACGAAACACAAACAGATCAAAAGGTCTGATAACATGAAGTAGTTCGGTAAACAATGACGTTTTTATTCTTCTGGATATACGAAACACAAACAGATCAAAAGGTCTGATAACATGAAGTAGCTCGTAAACAATGACGTTTTTATTCTTCTGGATATACGAAACACAAAGAGATCAAAAGGTCTGATAACATGAAGTAGTTCTAAAACAATGACGTTTTTATTATTCTGGATATACGAAACACAAACATATCAAACGGTCGTTCAATTTGATAACATGAAGTAGTTCTTATACAATGACGTGTTTATTCTTCTGGATATACGAAACACAAACAGATCAAACGGTTGTACAACATGAAGTAGTACTAAAACAATGACGTTTTTATTCTTCTGGATATACGAAACACAAACAGATCAAACGGTCTGATAACATGAAGTAGTACTAAAACAATGACGTTTTTATTCTTCTGGATATACGAAACACATACAGATCAAACGGTCTGATAACATGAAGTAGTAC
>NW_013665613.1:2128900-2135460 GCF_000517525.1 Limulus polyphemus
TTTTGTATATGCGAAACACAAACAGATCCAACAGTCGTACAATTTGATAACATGAAGTTGTTCGTAAACAATGACGTTTATATTCTTCTGGATATAAGAAACACAAACAAAATGTTTCGCTTGGAGAAACGTTACTCAATTTAGAGGTAAGATGCTACTTTATAAGAAAAATAACTCCATACGTTTACTTCCTAACCCAATCTATAATTTGTTTTTTCCTCTCTTTAAAAAGATTTTTCTTTCTGACAATCTAGACATTCGTCTACAGGTTAATCAATAAACCAATGCACTTGCTTATAGGTCTAGTCGTCTTGATTTGTTTTGTTATGTTAATAAATAATCCTATTTTTCTGTCTGCAATGTTGTATATTTATTTATGATGCATTAAGATATCTATTGCTTTCCCTTTTTATATTACACATTTAGCAATTGACACTTATAAAATCAAATTATCTGATACAATGTACATTACATTTAAGCACGAACATATAAAAGTGAGACGTGAGAATATAGTTTTCATTCTCAAAATAATATCTTTACGGTTGCAATAAAATGTCATGTTAACTTTCTGTAAATCGCATTTGTTTACTTTAAATTAAAGGCTTTGCACAATATTTTATTTTCTTCTTAACTTCTTGTTACTTTTTATTTAGTTAAACGTGCTAGAGTTGGTACTGTCAAGTGATAAACTAGTGGTTTATTACGCTTACTATTTCAAGCAGCTATAACGATCGATGTACAGTATCGTTTGGTATAACTACAGTAGTATATTCTTGTAATCTACTCAACTTTTGAATCTTTGTTGATAATATTAATAAGAATTGTAGAAGAGGGAATTATTTTTGTTTGGTTATTTCAACGAATAATTGAAAATTACGTTAAAATTTTCATAAAAGTGAATGTACTTATTTATTAGTTTATTTGTACCTATTAATGAAGCTCAATTACTACTGCAAAAGTAGCCAGTAAAAGCCTAATAACTCGTGAAACTCAAATAGGCGTTGAATATTTGTAAGATATAATAATATTAAAACACTAACTCTTACTCTTATCTTGTCTTTGTTTGTTTTGAAATGTCATGAAATGAAGACAAAATGTTGATTTTATTATTCATTATAATGTTCCACTTTTATTTAAATTTGTTTTTCACATTCATGTCTTTTTGCGTTTCTCTTTCACATCACCCACTAGTTGTATGTTTATTCTCGTTTAATGTTTAATTTTGTATCACAATTTTACCACTTCTTTCATTTTTACATACATATATTACTTCCACCCTGTCGTATTTCTTTCTTTCATCTCTCTCTCTCTCCTATCATAAAACATTCATAATATCATATTCTTGAAATGTGTTTAGTTAAAACAATACAGTAAAAAATCGCTAAACTTGCTGTACTGGAATACTGACTCGCTAAAATATCCCATAAACTTGATGGTAGCTAGTTATCTTTTTACCAGTATTCTTATCAAACTTTTAAAGTGGCGAAATACACCCTCTGTGGTTTTTCTCTGGTAGAGAGTAAACAAGACAAAAGGAAAGATCACTCTCCAGAATAAACAAAAGGTACTAAAATAACTTTTGTAACTAACTGTTAAAACCACTTATTTTCGGAGCAAAACAAAATTAAAGAATCAAGATTCAAAGACAAATTACATAGATATCTAATTTGTCACCATAAATGTTTATTTACTTGGTCTAGAAGGCATTAATGCGTTGTGGATGCAAAGTTAATATGGGGCAAAACATACCATTCAAATAATTCGGAGTCACTCTCATCTAAAGCGTTTCGCCAATGCTACTCTGCTTGGAAAAATATTGTTAGAGAGAATATGAGCTTTTCTTTTAGCTCAAAGACCGGATGGAACGTGTGTCACGAGTTGGTCTCACACTTAATACTCTAATGAGTTTTAAACTGAAAAAAGGCACTAGATGTGTTATTGTCCGATTTAAGACAATACAACGACTCGTTAATGTGCTTATCGGTTTTAGGAAATTTTAGGTTAATGTTATTAAGTTTTATTTCAAATACAAATATTTTGAGTGCATTTTCCTTCTTTTTTCCTTCTTTATCTTCAGCATTAAAGGTGTGTTGTTATACATCAAATATCGTGTTTCATCTTAATATGTAGCTAAGTAACTATCTTATCCTCTGTGACCTTACACCACAAGCCATCCGACTATTCCGCACACACTTCTATAAAGTCTGCATTTCCTATTTTCATACATATTTATATATCCCACACATTCTCATGGCTCTGCTAATGTTACTAAGGTACATTTTACTCCCACATGTTAGTTTTACTTTAGCTGTATTAGTCTATATTTTTGCGAACCCTTTTGGCTTTTAGTCTTGTTATCTGAAAAGTTTTTATAACTCTTTGTACCCTCTTTGAATCTATAACTTGTGAGTAAAAATTTGAAAATATGTCTAGTTAGAACCTATGGGCACCAGTAATCTCCCTTATCTGCATTGATACTTATTATCTTTCAGTAACACTGACTACAAATGTACACATCAAAATAGAAATATAACATTCTAATTATCGATTGCACAATTCATAAAATATTATATTTAACAACAGCAAAAAAATATATAGGAATTGTAGCTAGGCTACAGCATACACCGCCGGCGCTTGGGCTACTGGGCTAAAATTGTCTGTTCAAATAGTAAGAGTTGACCACCACTTTTATAGTGTAAGGTCACAAGGTGCAGAGAGAGTTTTTCCCATGAACTTTCGAACACACAGTTCGGTGCATAACCTTAGACCATGCTCCTCCTGCTATATTAAAGGTTTTAAGTTTTGAAGACTGTAATCATTGTTTCCTAGCATACTTTATTTTGGATATTATTTATTCGTTTTTATTCATAACCAAAATGTCCACTTGTAATGATTATTAAAACCTAACACGTTGATACATATTACACAGCAGCAATAAGCGTCAAGAAAATGTAGTCTGGCAAAAATATTCAGGGTTGATCTCGGCCAAATGGTTACAGTGCCGAACTATATATATACAAGGTTCAATGGTTGTTTTAACCCTATTACTGCCGAAATAAGTCTTCCCCAGTGGCTCAGCAGTAAGGCTTATAACGCTAAAAACGGGATTTGGGTAGCCGTGATAAGCACAGTACAGAGAGTCCATTTTGTAACTTTGAACTTAACAACAGCTAAAATAAAAAAAAATTAAAAATAAAAAAAATGTTAAACTTTAAGGTTTTGCTTTTGAAACGTAATTCATAACACGTAAATAATGTTATTTTTCTGAACAATGTTTTCAAAACAACTGTACAGCTGGCTAGAGTGTAATAACTAGTAATTACACTACTAATCACCTTATTAAACCCTTGTCAATTGAAACATCTTTCACCCCAATGATAGTCTGAACTTGGCGCGATACAGACTCTACAAAAATTTGGAATTTGTCTATTTTAATTATAACCCAATAGTTGAGGAATATAATTTACAATTTGTTCGCAGATATCGGTAGGTGATTACAAAGATGGCTACGACGTTCAAATTTACCCAAATGATGCTGCGCTACACCAAGATCCATTTATCATGCTGATTAAGGAATTTACTCTTTGAACTTAGGTAATTCTAGAACGATGGATGCTAGCATTATCTTCTTAGAAACACTTTTATTTCATAACAGTACAAGTGAAACATGATGGGATGAACATGACTGACTTCTAACAACCACAATTTGGGGCTGATGATATCTCTCAAGTATGTTTAGGGACAAGAGTTTATCTTCATAAAAAAATGATAAAAGCTGAGGTTCTAGAGATTGAAACATATGATGAATGAGGGAGTAATGGAAACTATTGGTAAGGTTGTAATTGGGAAGAGAAAGAAGATGATGATGAATAAGAGCAGTCAGTCGGGTGACAATGATCGTACATCTATGTAGGGGCCATTTTACGAGACTTAATGGGATATTGTAGCTTTTGTTGGTTTGATTTTTTTTTGATGCAATGTTTTCTGTTTGATGCTGATTTCTTGGGTATGGTTAGTTTTTTCCTGTGTATTGATACTTGATGGTAATTCACTTTCCAGGCAGTGGGTAGTACCTACCTTTGGCAGTATCCCTGTCTGCAATAGTCACTTAAGACTGTAGGCCATCCCTAAAAGAAACCACTTTGGAATGAGTATTTTACCGCTTCTGCAAACGTCCCTATACCTGGAATGCGGTTATCACTTTTCTCATAAAAAAAAACACGGAGCTTTCTGTTGGCACTATTGTTGTTGACACACGTCATAAGATGAGAGGATTCTTTGTCATCCAAGAGGAGTATTAATTAATAAAGAAGAGCAAGAAGTTAATTAATTTCCATGTTCAGCTTTTGAAAAGCAGTTTCTTCCATAACTTAAATAACCCATTATTTGCGTAAGGGAATTCAATTGATCTATGGAGTTCTTTGAGATGTGCGTGTATTTAGGTAGTTTAGTTATTATTCTGATTGCTTTGCTTTGAATACTTTATAATTGGGGTAATTGCGACCTGATGTGTTGAGTAAAGTTATACAACCGTATTCTAAGGTGAAACCTACAAATGTTTTGTATACAGGGAGTTTAGTTTTGATTTCTAATGTATTTAGAGCTTAAAGGATATGAAAGCGAAACATAGCTTTAACTATGATATTGATGATATTTTTAGTCTATGCTAATCTGGTGTCGTATGTAATGCCTAGAAAATGTGTTGGTATAGATTTTAATGTTGACCTGTTTTATTTCTTTTCGTCGTCTTTCTAGTATTCTATTAAAAATTATGAATTGTGGTATCTGGGCTTAAGTATTACTCTCTATTTAGAGCACCAAGACTGTAGTTGATTTAACTGATGCTATAAGTGTTTCACTGCGTTTAATGAGCTTCTTGATGAACACCATACTGCTATGTCACCTGCAAACTGGAAAGTTTATGTGTGTGATTGTAATTCATTTGGCAGATTTAAATCATGAGCGTAAAGGATATAAAGAAGGTGATTGGTAACAGAACCATGATGCATTCCACCAGATAGGGAGAAAGAACTGGTTATCTAACCAATTCCTTAAGAAGAGTCTGTTAATAACCCCTTTTAAATAAATACAACAAACTTCTTCTCAATATTTTCATTATATTATTTGTAGGGAAAAAAGTGAAACACAACTCTTCAATCCATATCAGACATCTTTTAGTCATTTACTATTCACAGCCTGTGCTCTAAAGTAGTATTTTCCTGCTTGCATCTGAGATGAGCAGTTTTATGTCTTGTCAAGAGCTGCCTCATAACAGCGCTTTTTATGTCCTTCGAATTTTACAATTGAAAATAAACAAATCCTCAACATTGTTCGATGGGTTGATCACGTGAGACACTAGTGTCTGCTCTGCCTTATAATTCCTGTTCAATCGTATTTGCTTTCGTCATTAATCAACAGCAGGCGAGCACAGACTTTTCCAAATAACTGTTGCTAAATTCTAATGACTTTACGTATTGAATGAATGTGAAAAACGTGGCCTTTCATAATGACGCTCCTACAAAATGAACATCTATATCATCACCCCAACGAAAGTCAGATTGAGCCTTGCTCGTACCCATTATGTTATGGACTAACCATAATTTGCACACAGCTCTGTATTTCTAAAGTTCAAGCAATCATCTGGCTTAGCCCGCGATAAGCTTATTTTGCATATGCAAGATAAATGCTGTTCTAAAAACTAATTTGTATGGGCAGGTCCATCTAAAGTGGTCCAGTCCATTTATATGTACTTTGAAAACAACTTTCTGTTAAGTTTAATAACAAAATTCGAACTTATATTTTTCATACTGTTTTATTTATTGAATGTAACTTGAAAATGAAATTGATTAAAATTTATAAACACCTAATAGAGTGTAAATGGAAATCTAAAATAGCGTAGAAAATTATGGAATATCATGACAGAAAACTCAAACTAAGATTTTTGTGCGGACAATGTGCAAGAACTCATTGTAAAAAACTGTTATCATTTGATACTTATTCAATAACTTAGATCTCGAATGATATTCATAAAGTTATCATAATTTAAGTCTAGTAATTAAATGTTTCGTATATTAGAGTTTTCTAAATAGCCCACATATATTACTGAGTTTAGTAACGTATTTCCCGTACGCAGTAGCTGGTGAATATGATATATATATATATACATTCTCTAATTACTTTTTGGACCAATTAAAGTATACACTGAAAAGAAAATGTGCATTTTTTATTGGTATAAATATGTAAGTATCTAAGCATATCTTTCGTTTACTTCTTGTTTTCTTTAATTAATAAAGTAAAATCTCACTCAGTTTGCATCTGAAGTAAAGGAAAGTTTGGTAAATTTTATCGGTAGCATAATACATACAAAACCGTATCCTTTACATTATTTTTTATCTATAAATAATTAAGAAAACTACATATTCCAATATTTGTCATGCCTTATTTGCTTCAAACCATGGACAATTATAATTAGAAAAAACATTTAGAGATATCATGGACAAAACTGTATAATTTTCGTTACGCTTTACAATATTTTTCGCTTATACATAAACATGAAAATT
>NW_013665613.1:2136499-2173666 GCF_000517525.1 Limulus polyphemus
CGAATAGTGGGATTGACCGTCACATTATAACGCCCCCACGGCTGAAAGGGCGAGCATGTTTGGTGTGACGGGGATTCGAACCCGCGACCTTCAGATTGCGAGTCAAGTGCCTTAACCACCTGGCCATGCCGGGCCACGGCTCTATATTATAATATACAAATCGTTCATTCAAAGTGCCATTAATCGTCTCTGCTTAAAACTCAAATAAGAAAAGTGTGCAATAAAAATATCATTTATGCATTTTTATAAATAACTAAAATTACTGTGAATATTAATTATTTTTCTGTAAAGTAATTAATTTACGTTGATAATCATAATAATTTGACAAATTACTCTTATTAATCTGTAAGACCCCACAACTGTTTTATAGTTGAAGATACGCATTTTTGTTGCCATAATCTGTTATTCTTCTAACTATAAAAAAACACACAAACAAATCTCATTTTTTGTTAACTCTATGCATCACTTTCTAAACTAAGCTAGCCACTAACTCTCCCGGATGTGATAAGGATTACTGTCTCTCTTTTATTTAAGTGTGAAATAAGTGTATCACTAGCAGATACCAGTGAAATAGTTCAACGGTAATTTTCTTAAAAATAGCGATGTCTAAATATTAAACGTGCAGTCAACTCAACCTCTTGAATCAGAACGTATATGCAACACGGTGTTTAATAGGCCGTTTACAACCGTCTTTCATCGTTTTATGTGTTATTTCAATAATGAAAATGGTATTGTGTTTGTTTCTAAGCAAAGGAGACTCACTGCAATTCATTTGTAGAACGCTCAGGTTCGCTAAGTAGCCGCGGAGATTTTTCCCGCTAAATGCCACCGTTCCTTGTCATTTAACTGAGCGCAAGAAAAGACCTTTACCGAAGAGAGCGCTTTTTTGGCATTTCTCATCTCTATAAAAAGTTTCAAGGGGGATATATTCAATTCAAGTCAATTTATTTGATATGGTACAATAAAATCAACATGAAATATATATATAACAAACAACAGCAAATATATATCTCAAGCACGTTCCTCATTTTATATGTTTTTTTCCATTCATGCTCCTATCTTCGAAATATTCCAGTCAATCGACAGAGGAAGTCCCGTTTTTTTGCTTGTTTTTTTTTCGAGAAATTCTCTCACAAAAAGAAACATTTTTGTACTTAATAATTTTCTTTTCTCAGATTAAACGTTCAGTCATACGAAGACTGACGGGTCGATGTTAATATTGATAAGAAATTTCTGGAATAGCAAAAATGAATAATTTTCTTGTAAATAAGCACTTTATTTATATTTTTTGTACGATTAACCGTTTAAGAGATACAGACCGTGACAAAATGACAGACATTTGGCTATTATATATATATATGTTAATTTGATTCATGAGTAGATCGTATGTTTAGAATTTTTTTTCTTGTTTAACTAAATTCCTATGGATTTCTTACTTCATTCATTTTAATTTGAAAATAAGTTGATACTTTGTAGAACTACACAAATATCAAGAAAACAACCTCACAATAAATGGCATGTGTGTGTGTGTCACAAAAATAAACAAAACAAAGGACTAATACTTGGTATGATAAGAATTGCGTAAAATAATGTTGTAGATTACTTGCACGTATAAAAATGGTTGTTTTCGTTTCTTATATTTAATGTTCAAAATACAGTAAATCTATTTTTAAACTATGGACATTTCCACTTTTATGCTAAGATACGGCATATACTTTTATGTCTAAATCGAATAAGCCTAACAAAGAAAGATTCTTATTGTATTTTTGCCTCCTAAAGAATTTGTAAAACAAAAAACGTGGAGTAGATGAATCTTGAAATTGCAAATAAATAAACAATTCACCCTGAAACAGATGCTTGCTCATTCCTCCTGCTGAAACTGAGATTAAGCTAACTCCAAAACTTCGTGAAACAAGAGACTGGACCACAGTTAAATGTAGATGTACCTTATGTTCCAGTTCTAACCATGACAACACTGTATATCTACATTCCCATAGATAGCCCACCTAATCATACAGTACAAGCTAACAGCTCACTTACATTTGCATACAATCAAATTTCACATTTCACATTTCCAAAATAAAAGTAATTTTCGTTCATCTCCCATAGAGACAAATAAAAGTTGAAGTAATCATAATAAAACTAACAATAATGTAGTTGACACAACAACCAATATGTTTCAAGTGGCAACGTCAATTGCACATATAATAAAGGTAAACATGAATTATTCTTATAATAAAACTAAGAAAAGTAAAATTGTACCCGAATAATGACTGTAGTGTATCTCTGATAATTTTAAATCTTATTATACAGGGGTTAAATTGGAGCAAAACGGTCCGGAACGGCGTTCCACCTCTTGAGGATTCAAGCCATTAGCGTTTCTGGTCTTAACATAACGTTTCGGGACAACATGGGACCTATTGGTTCATCTCGGCTGTTCCATCTTTTAAACTAAACTAAAACTATTAATAATTAAATTTAAAACAATTTTAAGGCCAGCCCTTATCATTCATATACTTATCAAGCTTTCTCTTGAACTCACTTAAAGTTTTGTTTTCTTTTTTTTGCACCGCACCTTCAGATTGGTTTATGGGAAGAGCTGGAATGCTTACATGGATAATTAGATATGTCGACAAATGTTTGAGTGTTGCCATGTAAAGTAGGTACTTAAGGTGGAATAACTTTACCATGACAAGTGTGTTATGATCAAAGAATTCCAAGAACCATGTGTTAGTCTCTAAAAAACAAAAAAGACACGCGTGGTAAAATATCTGTGCCATCAACCGTGCGACACAATTCAGAATACATATCTAAAACAGCTTAACTATTCCAAGGATTATGTATTATTACCTGAAAAAGATAGGGGCAATGAAATAACTGTTTGTTTGTTTGAAGTTAAGCACAATGCTGCACAATGGGCTATCTGTGCTTTGACCACCACTGATATCGAAACCCGGTTTTTAGCGTTGTAAGTCCGCAGACATACCGATGTGCCGATGGGGGGGGGGGCGTCAAATAACTGAAATTTTAGTCCATGGGACAAAATTTGGCATACATATCTGAACCAGACTAATGATTTGTATGCGTTGATATCTGTTAAAGGTACGTGGTGTGGAACTATAGTTTTAGTGTGAAATTAATAAAATGAAACTAATACTTTATCTAATACACTCTGATTTTCAATAGGTATTAATGATATGCACATTCTTCTTTCTCTGAGCGAACAATGTTTATTAGAGGATTGGACGACGTTTCAGGCTTCATCAATGGTTTTAATGCATGTAAAGATTATAGAGCAACTTAACCATTAAGTGTGTTTTAGGTCTGAAATGAATAGGATGAAACAGATATGTCTTTAACTATGTCAGTAAACTCTGTAATGAACCATGTGTCTGGATTTGAAAACGGCCATTAGAAATAATTTGGGAAGAATCAATAAACACTTTTTAGAACACAAAATGATTGCAATAGGTTCACTTAAGCATAAGCTTGATGTGGTGTGACAGTTTTTGAAACACACTGTACCGCGTCATACGTTTTCTGAATTTTCTTGTGATTCTCAATACTTATTTGGTAATTTTCATTCCTCTATAGAGGGGGGCTGGTTGGCCACAGGGGCGAGTTGACACAATGTCATTAACTTTCATATTATGAAGTTGGTAGCCGTGATATCATGACCACTAACATATCCAAACACCCGTCACTTGCTGTTGTAGTTTCCTCGTGATAAGAAGCCTCTCTTGCGTGCAGGAGTATGTTCTCACTTATGCAAATACATATTTTCTACTCCAAAGATTTTGTTATGTTATCTATATAAATAATATGCTTATGTTTGTCTGTCTTGAACTTTTCTCGCAAATTTCTCGATCAAATGCTACAAGTCTCATATCTTTAGAAAGGCTTTTGTCCGAGGAGTCCGGATTGCATATTGGCTTTTCAATTCAGAATCCCTTTACCTGATGTTTGCTTAGTCAGACTTTTCAATGGAACGAGTGTGGTACGCGATGGTACAATCTCGTTGTCATCACGTAACAACTGACTTCGATTTTCGATTTCAACTTTAGTTTTTTATTTGCAAAGTAATTCACACAAACAACGCTTAACCCGCGTGGAATTTCCTAAAAATATTAACATTACACTAAATGCAATGTCTATAGGCTTGCTCTACCTATTTAGATCTAAAATACGCATGTGCAGCTCGTTCAAAACCATATGCTTATCACTTTGTGAGCATGCATTCAGACGTTTCTGCATATTCAGCTAAGTTTGCCTTCATTACAACTTTATATTTACTTTATTTTACAATAATTTATCCTGGATTCGTCTTATAGACTTCCATAAACACCTTTTAACTACTTTTTCTTTACTAAGTATTTTATTCTTTGTTTCTATGACTTTCTTTGTTTCAGTTCTTAAAACCGTGTCATAAACTGAACGCTCATAACTGTTTCATACTCTGTATAGTATGATAAATACCATTACTTTATTGTTTACTTTATGTGTAGTTTTATTAAATAAAATTACGTCTAAGTGAGATCATTTTGTGTCCGCGTAAAATTTTTTCAAATGGACCAAGATTTATCGATCTTACACATAATGCCTGCAAGAAAGCGTAGCTTAAATGGCGTGCGTCAAAGTGATGAAATAAAGAAAATTCAAGCGAAAGGCATAAAAACTACCACAAATGTTTTTCGGATCGCGGCTAGTACTAAATACTTTGCTAAGGCAACTTAAGATACATAGTGTTTGAAATTGCATTATTTCAGCTATGTAATGGTACTTCTTTTTATAACTTGATTAGAACCGTACACACAAGTAATTTCTAGCAAAATAGCGGTTTAGGGCACATTCACACATTTCACACTGGGGAGATTGACACGTGTATCAACCAACCCCACAATAAGGAATTTGCATCCATTTTATGTTCTTAGAGCAATAAAAGTCTGGAATGGCCTGTTGGTTAGGACGCTCAATTCGTAATTTGTAGGTCACGAGTTCGAATCTTATCAATGAACATCTTCGCCCTGGTGGCGTTATAAAGTGACGGTCAATCCCCCTGCTTGTTGGTAAAAGATTATCCCAAGAGTTGTTGGTGTGTGGTGTTAACTAGCTGCCTTCCATCTAGTCTATCACTGCTAAATTAGGGACGGCTAGCGCAGATAACCCTCAAGTAGCTTTGGGTGAAATTCAAGACAAATCAAACCAAACTTAACACAAAGATATAATACAAAAATATTTAAATGCATTTTGATTAATTTGAATGAATGTTGAAAAAGTTAAATAATCTTAGTTAAAATTATTGCAAATTCCTCAGTCCATTGCTCCCTTTTCATCATTTTAATGAGATATTTTTTTTTTAACTTTGAATTTCAAGTTGTGTTTGTAGGTATTATAGTGAGAAACAGTTAATATGTTTTTGATTTAATTTCATTCGTGTCAATCTACCACAGAACGTGTGTCAACTTGCCCCTTACTCAAGGTAGGTTGACACATAGCGCACACTCTTTTATTATGTTATTTTCTATGAAACTTAGCAAAGAGTTAAATGATTTGTTTTTGCTCTATAATAGTGGAAGGTGTCTAGCTTATGTTGGTATTAAAATCTCTTCTCCTGAAGTTCACAGATGACTTTTATTTACAAATTTCAATAAAAATGGGTCAGCTAGCTCCAGTCTCACCCTAATGATTTCAAATTTTATTTTATTTTACACTAATTTTATAATATTATATACTGGCGTACGTTAGAAGTATTTCTTATAAAATATATATAAAAACATTGTCTGATAATTAATAATTAAACATTTTAAAGGACGCATCCTGTCTTTCTGTGCTTAAATTCTACGTGGTTTAATTCTTTCCAGTTGAAGTGTTTCCTTAAGCAAGTCAATTTTCTGGCAGTTTCAAAATCATGTAACTTAACAATAAATCCTTGCATGTTAAAATACTGAACTATTTTTATTTTCAATAGCAGTTGATAATGAAGGTATATTACAATGGCATACGGATCGTTGAATTTATATCAGCTGGACTCGAACGTACTGTATTTATGAAACTTCTCATTTTTCGTAACTGCAATACGCGAAATTTATAAACACACACACACACACACACACACACATATATATATATAAGGTTTGCTTTAGGTAGAATAAAATTGTCTTTAAATCAAAGAAACTCCTTAGGTTACTTTCAGTGTTTCCTGCAGTGCACTTACTGGGTATTCCAATTTCCTTTTGCGTTCTCGATAAACCTTGTTAGTTTTTTTTTTCAGTGCTCGTACTTTCTTTCTTCTTTGAAAAGGGTTTTTATCCACTGCTCCGGTGGAATATATATTGCATCGCTAATAAGTCTTGAAAACTAGGCACGCCATCCCCTCAAAAAACACAACAACAATAACAACATATGTATGTACATTTCAGAGTAGCTAAGTGTTTTAAAAGGCCCCCGAGTTCTTTCTTCTCCCTCTCTCTACTCGGAATAAAAAAAAAATTATCTTCGTAATTTCAAAAGTAAAGCAACCCTTTTTTATTTTTTCTTACAAAGAAGAATTATTTTAGCGTGTAACTGTAAACGTTGTTTTCCAAGAAGATATTTGTTTTTACGTTTTAAATTTTCTATTATAATAGTTATTTACCCACCACAACACAAGAAGTAGGCAAACTCAATAATCCAGGTTACTTTCTGAAGTTATTTAATGTTTTATGAAATGATTTCTATTTAGCGCTAAACTTTTGTCCTCTTGATATACCTGAATACTTTTACATATTATAAGAAAATATGGATTTTGCATTTTAAAATGGAATTTCCAGATCGTTACATGTATTCGTCAATAGAATATTCAATTTAGAAAATTCAAAATAGAATGCTTCTTTGTTCTAGCGAAAAGTTACCCGATGGGTTATCTGCGTTCTGTTCACTACGGGAAGTCGAACCCCAGACTTTAGCTTTGCAGTTCCGTAAATTTACCGCTGACCTACTGGGAGACCAAAATAGAATTATTTTATGTGATTTGGTTCATAGAAGTTTTGCATTTTTATCTTTAGAAGGTATAAGATTCTATACCATTTTTCAGCCTTAACTTTTTAGGGGCAAAAACATGCAAATATTAAATTAGTTTTTTCTGCGATAACGTATAACACATCTAATAAAATAGCCACGAAGAAGGATTTTTAGAAGTGTACCTTAATTGATTTTGAGGGGCATTTTACTTATATATACTTAAAAGAAACACACTAGTCGGAAAACAACAACATAAAATTATATTAGATACATACATATTGTACTCTTACCCATATAGACAGTTCTAATATTCTACACTGTCGTATCATTATATCACAGTTATTATAATATATTAAAAACTGGTAAGATTAAATACAGTTTTCGTACGTTTTTCTTTTAAGTAATGTTATTTTCAGGCAAATATGAGGCATGCACCTCAGGTTAATCAACCAGATATAAACAGTTTTCTCACTAAATAAAAGGCCCGGCATGGCCAGGTGGATAAGGCGCTCGACTCACAATCTGAGGGTCGCGGGTTCGAATCCGCACCCCACCAAACATGCTCGCCCTTTCAGCCGTGGGGGCGTTATAATGTGACGGTCAATCCCACTATTCGTTGGTAAAAGAGTAGCCCAAGAGTTGGCGGTGGGTGGTGATGACTAGCTGCCTTCCCTCTAGTCTTGCGCTGCTAAATTAGGGACGGCTAGCGCAGATAGCCCTCGTGTAGCTTTGCGCGAAATTCCAAAACCAAACAAACACTAAATAAAGAGCTTTAGAGATCATCTGATCAAATATCATATCAGAATAAAATCATCCATCAACCATATGTAGCAGCAAAAAAATACCAAGTCTTCAATAGTATATTGCGATAAAAACATAAAGTTCAATAAAATGTAATGACGTTCAGACGTGTAATCTTCCAGTTTTCTCTACCCATCAGATGACGCTGTTAATAAGATGCAGTATTAATTTGGTTGTGTACACAAAATTGCAGCTTTATATATATATGTATAGCAATGTGTTGATTGTACAAATTTTAATGGCATCATGAACCCTTAGTATTACTGATTTCTGTTATATGACACACGTGTTAAGTCGGAAATATTTTTTCTTGGACATCCACCAAGTAATGATGTGTAAAATGTTATTGCTATCACTACGAAACTTCTTATAGAAACCATATTATATTGGTCGTGTTACAGTATTATCCAAGCTGTCCATCAATGATAATTCCGAGAGTTTATAATGCTAAAAATTGGGTTTCGATCCCTGAAATTTGCAAAGCAATGACAAACCATTGTGTGAATTTATGTTTAACAACAAACAAAAATATATCGGATATTACAAAATGACACTCAAACAAACTCGTGTTTTATTTAAACTTCATGTTTGTCCTCAATCACACACACACTTTGTTTACTCAAACATATATCGTTAATTAAAGTGTTAGAGTAAAAACGCTTTAGCTGTTGTTTGTGTGTGTGATTGAGGACATACTGAATTTGTTTACTCAAACATATATCGTTAATTAAAGTGTTAGAGTAAAAACGCTTTAGCTGTTGTTTAACTTAACGCACGTGTTTAATAATTAAATTTTGTTTTCTATATTATTAAAGAACGACTATAATTTTTATAAAATATAAAACTGTTAATCTGAAATTGCTGGTTTTGGGCAAACAAAACTAGTTAGTTTTAGAATTTATTAGGCTAAAGTTAAACATTCCTATTCTTTTTCGATGTTAAGTAACGCTTGGATTTAGATTGGGTTGTTTGTTGTTAAGCACAGTGGGCTATCTATGCTCTGTCGACTACGGGTATCTAAACCCGATTTTTAGCATTATAAGCCTTCAGACTTACCGCAAATAACGCTTTCTTATGTATAAACTGCGGTTAAAGACAAAAAGCTGATATTGTTTAAAAACTGACTTTGAGTTTAGTACCACAATGTTTTTGCTGCTCAGAAGCAAACTACTTGATAAATACTTTCCACCAATAATTGTTTAGCGTTGTTTTTATGATTCTTGTGCTAAGCTTGCGTTTCCGGAGATTTACTGTGGTATCAGAAATAGGCTAAATAACTTTGTCCTTCTACAGACAAATCTTGATGAACAAACCAAATGTTTTCATACAAATGTAAAAATAGGCCTAATGTCATATAATACAATGATTCATACTCATTACTGTCAAAATGATAACACCTTAATTAAAGTGATAAAAAATTAAAAGTACACATGGAAACCACGAGAAATGTTATAGCGAGTTTCTTATAAAGTTTGACTCTGTCGGCCGATGGGTCAGCATTAAGTTTCCGGAGTTACAGTGCTAAAACTCGGGGTTTCGATTCCTTCCTGTGGACAGAGCGCAGATACCCCAGTGAGTAGCGTTTGCGTTAAAACAACAATTTTGGTTTTCTGTAAAGTACATATGTTGATTTCCTTAAACAAATGTAAATATGGAAGCTTTATCCAAAAAATAAATAAATAAATAAAAAATCATCGTTAGCAAACTTTTCATAAAAATTGCAACATAAAGACGGACATTACTAAATGACATCATGGTTATGTTTTTTAGCACTGTTTGATAAGATTTTATTTTTTTTAAAGAAACCATTACGTTTTATAATTATGGATCTCTACCGTTCGCTATAAACACTTTAACCATCATTGTACTTTGAATAATATATCCACCAGAAATCTTGCTTTTCTTTACGTGATATATATATATATTGATTGTATTTATTTTCCCTTATATGTATATGTCAGTACATTTTCACTAAAAATTTTAGCTAAGCTGTTTGGAGAATTTTGCGATAGACAATCAAATCCAGGTGGATTTTGTGCATTCTTAATTATCATTAAGTCTCTTTGTAATGTTTATTTTTTGTAAATATTTACTAATTATGCCAAAGCTTATATATATAGGTCTTTGTATTGTCATTTCTCTATGTGGCTTTTGTCCGGTGGATATCTATTTATTTTTTGTTTATAACGTGTAAAAATAATTTGTTTACTTCACGTCAATTATTCATTTAAAATATGTTTAAAAATTGAGAAAAGCATTCTAACAAACTACCAATACTTGTCTATCTTGCTCAGTTTCGTTAAGTGACATACATGCGTCGAAACTGGCTTTTTTAAATTAAGGTGTCCCATTTGTTTATAGTATGTTTTATAATACACTTTCACTGGAAACGCTAGCAGTTCGGGAATATTTTATAAAATGTTCACAGGCCATTTATTAATTAATTTCTTCAGAATACCACAATCATTCTTCGAAACATCTCATAAACTATTTTGATGCTATATTCACAATGATGCAGACTTTGGAAAATACGTGAGAACAAAACAAATCTCTTAGTGTATTTTTATATAAACTTTACTAATAGCGTGAACAAAGTTTAATTTATTTTAATTTATATGTTCGATTATAATCGACTTTATGGTTTGTTTCAGTGATATGTTTAAACCTAAATGTTCTTTATGAGCCTGTAACTACTTGGTAAAGTCTCCAGCCATACATCAGTATCCTTCGGCGCAGACAACTACAGTCAAGAACAGATTTCTTTTATATGAAGAGGTTCTGTTCTTACACTTACTTGGAGATAAATTCAAGAATGTGACCAAAGTATCGATTAAAAGGCACAAAGCGTTTGTAGCTTTCAAAATCCATCTTGTCTGAGAAATCTGTTATTTTACACTACTATAACAGTACATGAAAGCTTAATATAGGTTGAGCTATCTCTTTATTTAATTTGAATTACAAGTTACTTGAATTCAAATAATGCTATTACATTGTAAGGTTAGCTAGCCATTATTACGAGCGCTTCCTTCCGTCTGTATTAGCGAGTAATACTGTTTTGCTTTTTCTTGTGCTTATCGTGTGTTTTATACACTTTAAATTCGTGTTTTTATATGGTCGTGATTTTATCAATCTTAAGTTGTACTTTTTTACAGTCTTAAGTTGTATTTTTTTATACAGTTTTAAGTTTGTTTTCCATATAGAACTTTACCCCTGACTAGAATACTGACTAGAATACTTCTATGTATGTAGGTTTAATATTTCCTTACTTAAAAAGGCATAGAGCAATCTGGACACATTGTAGTTAGATCAACAAAACCCAAAAACATATTTTTAGCATAAAACATCTGCATGCAGGGTACACCAACCAAAAATTTATACTATAAATATATATATATATAATTTTAATATTTAATAACTAGATTGTATTATGTCACAAAATGTTCCTTTTTTTCCCCTGATATCATTGGTTTTAGCTACATTCAGTAATATATTACACTGAAGGTTCTACTTAAATTACACCGTATGTTACAAGCCTATAAATCTGGGCTCAGTTGACGAGTGTTACCAAAGTCTATTATCATAGTACCGATAAAACAATGCATTCTAATAATTATAAGTACGAACAGTATATTAGTATATTTAATTAGCAATGCTCATTAGTGGGTTAGTTATTTAGTTCTGATCTATATGGGCAGCTTGCTTTAATCGGAAGTTAATATTAATATATATTATACGTATGGTGTTTTGAGGTGTATTTTAGTTTTAATATATATTGCTGTTGATTTTTTTAGCGCATGGCTATCCAATAGGCTATATGCGCTCTGCCCACTGCGGGGAATCGAACCTCGAATTTTAGCATTGTAAGTCCGGAAATCTACCGCTGATTCCACCGGGTGAAAATTAATATATTTAGTAAAAATGACAAAAAATGTGTATTATGCTAAATTAGTTTCATACCGAAAGTAACTATCATGAAGGTTAAGAATAAGCGTTACTAACCCTGCGGCGTTAAAAGACAATTTGCCAACTAGTTTTGTATATTAACACTTGGTGCTATATAAGTCCCATCAATTGGGAATTGCGATCTGGATAACATTCAAGTACGGCTTTCGAGAGAGTGATTTTACTTCCCTGTAAGTTGTTTGTTATTTAAGGCTGCGTACGTGTGTAAGTTCGAAATGTATGTATCTATATATATATATGTGTGTTACAATAACTTTTCTAATGAGTTGGAAATATGAACGGTAAAAATATAAGCATACAAATATGAATAAAGTATTTAAATGATGCGCCCTCTCGTGAGAAGAGGTAGAACTAGATATCTTCTAAATAGTACCGGTTTTATTTAATAAAATGGTAGAAGATATTACTTTACCAAAAGAGCCAACGTACTTTGGTTTTAATTGAACAGCGCTATAGAAGTGGGAATGATTTCTGGTGTCATATACCAAGTGGTTTTACCCCAAAAAACAAAAAAAAAACGTTTTTTTTGTGTAATTAGTTTAAAAGAACTCGACTGGAAACAAATTAACGTAGAGAGTGCAATAATATTCGGCTGTGGCCAGGTTGGAAGTTCTCAGATGCCAGGTGCTTGAGCTCACCGACCGTGAATCCTCCACGTAGGCGCGGCCCATGCTCGCCTGTCCATAAACTCCTGAAAACTGTACGTCAACCAGAATTCGCTTGCCTTGTCGGTCAGGCGGACCGGTCGACCCGGGGAAAGCTTCCGTTCGTTCAAATCGTACATACTCTGAGACCTTCCTAATAACTTCCTGCCAATTTGTCGGTGGATTTCGGGAAAATTGGACAAACTTGCATGGTACTGCTGAAACTAGTATCTATTCCAGTTAAAAATATCAACTCAGAGAACTGGAAATTCGCCAATTGAGGGTGTTTTGTTCTATAGTTTCCAGGTGCTAGCCATGCACATGCAACATGCGTGAGAACACAAGACGTCACAGCGTGACAGCATACCTTACCTGGACCCGCCCTTCAGGTGGCCGGCCGGCGAACAGTGACGTCCCCATCACTTAAACCAAAATATATCGTTCGTAATGTTTAATGGTATAAAATAAATATAAAACCTTTGTAATTTAATGTGGCTCTTGGGATAATATATATATATATATAATTTAGTGTTTATTTAACTTAATTACTTTTACTTTCAGCCTAAAGATGGGTTTAAGGATATTTTGTTTTTGAGCTGATAGACTAGAGAAAAGGCAGCTAATCAACAGCACCCACCTCTAATATTTGTATGAAAGACTAGCAGGATTTGACCGTTGCTCTTATAGTGTACCCTCAGCTTCAAAGAGCAGAGTACATTGTTACAGCAACATGACGCGACCCATAAACTATTATATTCACAGTCCGTGCACGTTAACAACTAGGTCACGCCCGGTCCTACTAGGGAAGGAATTATGGAAAGAACAAAGATATGAATTATACCCTAAACGAAGCTCTTTAAAAAGACTCGTGCGTCCTATAAATGTCGTTTTAAAACACTAGTATTTAAGGTTATATTTAGAACATTCGAATCTTTTTGATAAGTCAAGTCAGATGACGTGTTATCAAAGCAATTCAACTGACTTAACTCGTATATCTTTAGTTAAACAATACCCTTGCGCCACCTCCACTCATTAGCCGTCCCTAATTTAGCAGTGTAAGACTAGAGGGAAGGCAGCTAGTCATCACCGCCCACCGCCAACTCTTGGGCTACTCTTTTTACCAACGAATAGTGGGATTGATCGTCACATTATAACGCCCCCACAGCTGAAAGGGCGAACATTTTTGGTGTGACTGGGATTCGAACCCGCGACCCGCAGATTGCGAGTCGAGCTAACTAACCACCTACCTGACCATGCCTGGCCAAGACGTTTTGACAAGTGGCTAAACAGGAGAGTTACAAAAACTTAAAAACAAGGCATTTCTCAACCATTATCTTCAAGTGAAACAAATTTTCCAAACCAATGAATATATAATAGTATAGGTTCAATAATATTTATAAATTATTAAGCTTAACTGTTTAAGGGTTACTTTCTTGTTGCTTATAACTTTCGTATGTTACAATAACATAGAAATGTACCTCATTAGAAAGCAGTTATTTTATAACCTCTACATTTAGATATTTAACCTTCTATTGCACGCACTATGGAAAAATGGCGGGAAAAATGTTTTCTTACTTAAATAGGCCTATATTGCACAAAACATATGTTTTGTGAAATATATTCTAGTAAGTTATAAATGTGCACGTCACCTAAAAGTAACATTGTTCAATTGAGGAGGCAACAAAAATAATTCCATTAGTTTATCTAGACTGTTACCTGGAAGTAAGAGCATTCAACTACAGAATTGAAGCATTTGTATGTGAAGCAACAAAGATAGATTTGTGGACTGTACGTTACAATGTGTAATAGAGGACTAACGAAGAGCAAATTTCAATTAAGATCCCCGTCACACCAAATATGCTCGCACTTTCAGCCGTGGGGGCGTTATAATGTGACGGTCAATCCCACTATTCGTTGGAAAAAGAGTAGCCCAAGAGTTGGCGGTGGGTGGTGACGACTAGCTGCCCTCCCTCTAGTCTTACACTGCTAAATTAGGGACGGCTATCGCAGATAGCCCTCGTGTAGCTTTGCGCGAAATTCAAAATCAAAACAAATTCAATTAAGGATTTGTTTGTTATTATGGTTCAAAATAAATAAACCCTCAAATTATGATCTTAATAAACATCTTTAATGTTTTTTTCCCAGCAAACCCAATTAGCTGGTGCCTGACTGCCTACAAACCTTTCCACCAAGCTACTTTTCAATCAAGTAACTTTTGAACAAATTGGCGCAGATAGCCCTCGTGTAGCTTTGCACGAAATTCAAAACAAACAAACAAAACTTATTTCAAGACACTGAACAAAGAAGAAAAGGCTTAGAGAAATCTCAGAAGTTTTATTTAATAATTTTTAGCATACTATTTCTATAGGTAACATTGCTTTTAATACTTCTTAAATTTCGATCTATAACTAATCAAGTAAGACTGTCAAAATTAATTTATAAACCACTTTCATTCTAAAACACCATTGACAGAAGTACTTTTTATTATGATATACCTATGTATACATTCAGCTTTGAGCACGTTTATCTCTGTTTGGTTTCGACCATTTGAATAATGGCTCGTGATTTATTTTTATCTGGTGGATTAAACACTTAGTGCAGAATCTGAAAATTTATTTCTAATCAGCATAATGGTTTTTACTAAGGTTTTAGATAACAGTTAGTAATGTGTTATAAGACATAATGTACCTCAAATATGTAACCATAACTGCATTTTTTAACAACTCATCGTGAGTTATTTTTACTAAGACAGATCTAATCACATGTACGGAAACCTGCTTTCAACCACAGATTATAGAGTAATGTCTTTAAAATATATTTTTAAATAGAATGCAATGAAAATAGAAAAAACAGAGCGTAACTGAATTTAGTACTATGTATCACGTAAGCAGTAGCTGTTGAATATGATATATACGTTCTCTAATTACTTTTGTATAATATTAAAGTATACTTTGTAAAGAAAACGTACATTTTTTATTGAATAAATATGTAAGTATCTAAATACACATCTCTGTGTTAAAAGACGGAAAAATAAAATGCCCGTGTTTGTGATTAATGTTATTTACGAACCACCGTGTTTTCTATTTACTTCTAAAGTATAAAATTATAAAGAGTTCAAAACATATTTAGTTTACTTGTTGCTTTTGTTTTAAATTTAAAAACATGACGTATATAAAGACCGTTCCCTTACTTTTATTTATTTGAGAATTAAAAATCTTAGTTTGGTTTAATATTTTTCATGATCTAATAAAACGTACTTCGTCTTTACAATAATATCGGGTGCTGAATAAAAAGTTGATAGGAGACGAGGGAAGTAGCATAGCTGTTCGTATTTCTACGCTTTATAAGGTCAGGTTAGTTTATTCCTGAGAAACGGTCTTTTCCTACAAGCTTTACTTGACGACAGGGAAGCTTTTATCTCAGAAGGTTAGCTAGGCTTGTATGGTGCAACAGTTTTGGGAGTTGTTGAAGTAATAGAAAAAAAATGATGATTTACCAGTAGTCACTGAAAACTCAGTGTGCAACATGATGTCCCCAAGTAAAACGTGAGTTCCTTACAGCTCTATCATGTTAGTTGTTCTCCTTATAAACTGCTGATTGCAAGAAAATCTCTCTAGTTTTCCTGTTGCCCACGACATGACTTTAGTCAAGCAAATATACTACTTCGATTTGTAATTCCATTTTGCTACCCCGTTTATTTTTCACGCATGTAACAACTAGAACATTTGAATAGAAGATTAATGAAGAATAAACGCATATATTAACATGTGATTAAACATTCACTTTTTAAGTGTAAACAATATGTGCATTGTTTAAGAGTTCTGATAAGTTCAGTGAACGTACAGAGTAGCAGAAAAATGCAATGTTGAATAATCGACAATTAATTATTTAGTGACCTCATTCTTCCTATACAGCAAAATCTAATTGAAGCAGTTCGGTTTACTGAAGGGTTTCTATTTTTCGTACATTATAGATTTATCCAATAAATCATGTCCACACCAGTTATTTCAAAAATATTATGTTCAAAATACGTCAAAACCACAAAAGCAACGAATAGGAGTGAATAAATAATACAACTTTGTATAAGTAAAACCTTGTTTGTTATTAGAATAGTTTTGTCAAAAGTGCCAAAAACAGGTTTTTAGATAGATTTTGTACACACAAAGGACGAGATTATAAATATCTACATTTTTATGTATTTATTATATTATGTATTATGTTGAAGTACAGTACATGCTTTGTTCAGTATATGAGTAGAGTAATACAAAACGAAGCTTTATTGTTCCAATTCTACAGATGATATAACTTTACAAAAAATATATTCTATATTATACTAAACATAAACAAAATATAGGGCTTGGAAAATAATAGAACCACTAGGTTAAATATATGAAAATTCTTCCCCTAAATGTTTAATGGAACGTGGCATAACCTAGTATTTTGGGCGTTTGACTTGCAAACTACATGTTGTGGGTTCGAATCCTATTACCGATCTTGGTTGCCCTTTCAGCCGTAGGGGTGTTATAATGTGACAGTCAATCTCACTATTCGATTAGAGTAGCCCAAGAGTTGGCGGTGAGTGGTTTTGAGTTGCTACTGTTATGTATTATAATTTCGAATTAGTCTGAAGCCAAGTTAACTGATAATTTAAATTTAGTAGTTAAATTGTACTTTGGATTTAGTATTTAAATATATGCCGATATTTTAGTCAATTTACGATATTTGCCAACAAGACTGATACACACAGTTTTCGTTTTTAACATAAATACGTTTTAATATACACACAATAGTACAATTTACAATAACAGTTATTACAAATAGTTATTATAAACAAAGATTTATAGACAGAAGTTTCACAAACTTACAAGCAATATAAAGAATTCTTTCTAATTTGGAACTTACTTGATATCTTATCGAGGGTACACGATGAGCGAGTTGATTACGAGTTGACGGAGATATGTTTCATTTAACGGGAAGCTAGCTAGCTTTGTCTCTCACTGATCACACACCGATTTTACCGCCGGTGACGTTAGGTAATGTCCGATGAGAATCCACTGAAGGTAATTGATTTGTAATGTTCGAAATTTGTAAATATTCCTGGTCAAATATCTTAAGTTTTCCGATTGATAAGCGTTATAAAAATCACAGTTATAACTTTCGAAGTTTATAGCACACTGATTATAGCGAACTACTAACAGACATTCTTCTTTAGACGCGTCGCGTTGGTGATATTTATAACCGTGGGAAGGTTTTCTAGAAAATTCAGTCTAACGTAACAATAATGATCATAGCGTTTAGATACACACATATACTTTTGATTTTTACTCTCGAGAATCTTCTACAACTTTGGAGAATAGGCGGGAGTTTCGCAATACATATTTAACACTATAAGCTATGCATGTTTTTAAATATAAACTTAATCTAAACAACGTTGATATTAAAATAAATACATAACAACAAATTCGCTACACTTCCTTCTCTCTAGTCTACCATTTCTAAATTAGAGACGGCTAATGTAGTGGACCGTCTAGTAGCTTTGCGATAAATTAAACAAATATACAGACAAACAGACTGTTAAATGGATTAGATCCTAAGGTGATAGGGCAAGTTGTATAACTATGATTAATTCATACTTTAGTGACCCAAGAAAACTATATCAAAGGTTATACAGCATGATGGTTACTATATAAGTTTCATCTGGTAAAGATAACAGTGGTTGGACGATCATCGCGAGTGTACGAAACCGAAGTTCTTGACATTAAATTGTGTCCTTGAGGAATGGAACCTCATTCTTCGCATACCTTTTAGGATTTTGCAAATGAAAAATCTTCTTGCATTATAATAAGCAAGAATAACATGACTTTATTTAAAAAGTGCTGCAAAATATTGCATCGTTTATCTTCCCAGATCCTCATATAACATAAACCTGAACTGCTGATATTGTCACAACGTGAATTGTTTTTATGAGGAATTGCATTAGATTATCGTTTTGACTGACACTGTTCTTGTCTGTATTCTTAATCCATTATTATGATTAGTATAACAAACGTCAGTCTCACGTATTCCTACCTTCTGATCCTTTCAAGTTTTCATCATTAGCTGCATGTAAAAGCTATTTCTATGATTTTTTGTACAATAATATATTATTTAGTTATTACGTGCATTAAGAATTAGTATATCACGTTGTTTCTATGGGCTGAATAAACAATTAATATACAATATGATGCAGAAAACACAATTTTTGACCACCTAACCTATCATGCAAACCAGTTAGTCACAGAATAATTTTACAGAACTATTCAAATTGATAGTATTAATTCTAAAGTGGTTTACATGGTTTATTTTCGACAGTATTGCTCAAATTTCACTTTATACGATTTATATATATATATATATATTATGCAGTTCTAAAAATAATTATGAGACCAGTAAATAAATTGGGTGTAAAATGTAAATATTATGGGATTACTCTCACTCTGTTGTGTGAAAATGAACCTCACTAGAGTGTAGTCACATGTTAACAATTTAGACAGTGATTTACTGTCATCCAACCAACAAGACAGTGTCACACCAGCATATTTTCTACTAAAGCAGTTCTAGGAGTCAAAGATGGAGCCATACGTTGTTAAACCGCTTTCAATAGATAGTGTTACTTTTTTACTCCAACGCATGTACCTTAAATTGTAAAGCAGTATGAGGTTACATACATTGTAAAATTAAATCTGTAGAAAAACATCAAGAAACATGTTGTAATTTCATTCGAAACACATATATTCACTTGCAAGTATGGTTACAAATATTGCAGGTAATCGTTGTTGGAGGGACGCACTGAATCACTGGCTTTGTGATGTGTCTGCGTGTTATTTTGGGATCTTACTCTGTTGTTCTTAAATTTGAAAACTGCTTTGTGACATTGACTTCCCCAGTGGGGACTGTCTAGCGTTATATTATCCAATGTCTTGAGGTGCATCTTGTATTCCTTGAGATTGGCCTTCATGTCTTTGTATCTGAGCATGGACCGTCATGTGGTGCGAAGTACCGTGCTTAACTGACTGTAGAATACCGCCTTTGATACGCAAGTATCTTCCATTCTAGCTACACCGAATAACGTGTATAAACCAAAGTTTTGACTAGTAAAGGCAACTCCACTACAAATTGAGCTATATAGAAACCCTTAAGTGGAACTATAAGTGATGCTGATAGATGCGATCGAGGTAGAAATTCTAACAAACTCATCAAAATGATGTTAAGTGATTCCGCATATGTTTCTTACATGATACGTGACAATCCAGTAGAAATCTTTCCAATAGCCTACCTAGAAGTACATGTGTGGATGTCCAGACCAGTATGATATACATTAGCACAATGTTGCTTCATTAGTTCTGTAGGCTCTAAACAAAAAATAACACTACCTAGAAGATATAACTCAAAGGCTAAAATGGACATTAGGCTATAGATAATGGAATGAGAAAATCGATAGTTTGTTCGATAGCAGATAGTAGAACAGAATCATGGCCAACGTACATTTACAATGAAATATGCTGAGAGGTCATTTCATCTCTACTAATGATGTTGGATATCTACAAACAATTTATGGCACTCTTGACTTCTATAAGATACAAGCACATTCTTATCCGTCATTGATTCCTCCAGGAACAATATTTATTGTTAAGGATTCATTCTCCAACAAGACAGTGATCCCAAGCCTGCAGACAATGGAGTGAAACGAAACGTGGAAAGTTGAAAAGACCGATAAAACAACCGTAACCATGGTTTGGCTTGCACAAAGTCCCAGTATGAGTATTATTTAGGTTGTATGAGTCTGTATGAAAACTAAGAAGATCAGTCAACAAGCAAACAACTTGGCTGAATTGCGGGGAAGTTATAAAAATATCTGAAACAATATTTCACGATCATGCATTGATAAACTTATGGTAGAATTAAATCAAGGTGTACTGCACTGTTTAAGGCAAATGTAAATATAATTACATAATATCTATATACTCATTAACGCATTGTAATTTTATTCGCTTTTCGTTTCTATTTGCTATAGTGATAAATTATAAGTAACAATAATTTGACCATTTAATTACAATTTCTTACTGTTTGTGACTTCTGTGACGCGCGTTTCGATAATTATTTCCAATACTGTAAAGTGTAAGTTAATTGGTTTGAAAGATCTTGTGCAAATTATGTATTTTACCAGCGGTTTTTTTTGAAGAAGAAAGTTGACAAACCTTTTTTTTTGCATTGAATTGTTGAATACCAATTTTCAGCCCCGACGAATGTTTTTATTGCCACTTTTCCTTTTTTGACGCATTTTCCTGAATTGATCTGTTTTCACTCGTCTTTGCATGTTTCGTAAATTCATATTTGTATGGGTTTGTATCGTTCTTAATTTAGGAAATTCTTAGGAAATTTTATCTTAAAAATGATATTCAACCTTCTTTTAAGAAGTTTTTGTGTACTGTTGTCAATTTCAATTTATAAGAATGTTTACGAAGAAACATATGTTCAACGAATATGTATATACGTTACCTGTGCATTCCATGAACTATAAACATATTTCTAAACAAGACTATTTTCCGAGTGAATATGAAACAAAGATATACAAAGTATTAATGTAAACTGTTGTCCTGCAAAACAAAAGTAACGTCGTACATGTATATTACGTTTGTTTCATGGTCAAAAACAATTTATGTAACAAGATATCCGTGTCGAAAACAAAGAAAAATTCAATGAATTAATAATTCTTTTAGCATGTGAAACAATGATATGTTCAGTGTATTTTTAATCTTTAATACCCTAGCTCATGGAAATAAATAACATCTTCCTACAAGTTTCACATACTCGACGAAGCTTAGTGTAATATTTCAAAGCTTAAGTATATAACAAGTATGGTATTATTCTTGTTTTCTGTACACAGATAACATGCTTAATAATTCGTAGTTTTCTAAAACGTTTAGTTTCTATTTAGTGTACTAAGATACTATTACTTCAATACCTGTTTAGATAAGGTCATTTTGTATACTTTTCTTCTATATTTATCGTAATGAGTTTGTATGAACATAAGTACAAACACTAATATCAAAACTGCTTCTCCATCCTAGTACAAGGTGTTTCAAAACCATATTATATAGAACAACTTATTTGGTCTTTTTCGGAAATCAATATTGCTCTTCTTTCTCTCTCTCTTTCTTTCCGCCATACGAGATAAATAAAATGAAAAAAAAAACATACCAGTGTACAGGATACCGAGATAATCAATGAACACTGTCGAACGAACGATACTTTTTTTTCTTCATTTTTTTGTTCATAGATAGATTTTATATGCTGACTGATAATAACAAAGAGCATGTTTATCAAGGTTTATTAAAGGTGTATCCATCATGTACAAAATTTCTTAAATAAAACTCTGATTTTTCAATGTGTCTTTGATGGCATTTTGCTCTCTTAGGGCAGGTAAATTTTAAAATATAATCATTTGAATAACGAGATATTATTCTAAGTTAAATCTTTATTCTGGTTTCTTGGGTTAAGTCCACTTGAAAATTTCAGCATGCACTGGCCTCTCTTTTAGATAATATTATCTAAAAGTCCTTATTAAGTATTCTGATCGTTCACACTGATAAGGGGTTTCTGTCGTTACGTGTTTTCTTAGGCTTGTTACATAGCTAGTCTTCACTTTATGTAAATAGATATATTAATTAGTGTTATCTTTCGAATTTCACATGAATTTAAAATTTTGATTTATTTGACTGTCTCACAAGGCCCTAATATCTGTTCGTTGAGCTTTCTCTGAGTCATTTTTACGCACTGCACCAACTATTACTAGATTACAACCATTCCTGATGATTTCGTGTTATATTATATTTCTTCTTTAATGTTAGTTTCATTAACATTATTGTTCCACATGTGATATATATATATATATATATGATGATTTTATTTTTTTGTTTATTTTTCATTTCTAGATTGTCTATTATGAAGATAATGTTCATTGTTAGCTAACCTAAGTCTCCTAAGCTTGTCGAATCTCGTGAGATGTTAGTGAGATCACAGCCGAAAAAATATCGTCAAAAAAATCGACTGATGGTTTTATTGTCTTGAAATGTTCACATGTTCTACAGTAATTCCTGTACGCTGAATCCGAAAATGTTATCTATTTTTCTCCACCACGTACAGATTTTTCACAAAACGTCATATATACTTTTACATAAGTGAATAATTTTCATTGAAATCGGGTCACATTTTGTTATGCCTAAAATGTTGACAACCACTAGCTATGAAGTTCTCTAAACCAATTGCGACTTGAAATTTTTATCGATCGTTCTAGAACCCACGAGAAACACACCGTAGTATATAAACGGTTAACAGGCCGCATGATATGTCATTTCCGGATAGTATTTGTTTGTGCGTGCGATTTGACATTTGTTTTTATTTTCGATATTATTAATTCATCACTATGGCAACAAGAGCTTGTGTAAATGATACAAACATATAATGTTATATTTGTGTTAAATTTGATCTAAGTAAGAGTGTGTGTATGTTTTTTTCTTCCCGATTTGTAAAAAAATCCTTACGTGATGCAAAGAAACGAATATTATTTTCGAAATCTGCGTAGCTAAATTATGGAAAATCCGTTATTAAAACCAAAACCACTTTTATGAAGTTTAAATTGGCAGGCATACGTTATTGGCTGCGATTAAAGGTAAAAATATGTCATTATACTTTCAGATATACCATTAACAAACATAAAAATCACAGATAATCTTGAAGAAAATTGATTAGTATATTTCAGTTATAATATTTACAAGAAAACATTTTATAACAGCCTAAATGTAGCAGGAAAACAATGCCTAAGTTTGTTTTAAAATGACGCAGTTCACAAACTCACTCTATCCTATGTACAACTCATATTTATTCATATACCAACATACTATAAATTTACTTAAGTGACTGATTGTGGTTGGAAACCCTGTACAAAAAAATATATTTATATATGTGTGTTTCTATTTTTCAATTAATGCTATAGATATTGTGTTATATGATTTGGTGGCTGATACTAATATAAGAATGAATGTAAAACATGCTTTAGTAGCAAAGAAAAATAAGTATAATAGTTTTCTTCAGCTTAAGAGGGAGTATTCGATAAAAAATTAAAAGGTGCTATTTTTTACATTTAATTTTACTAACGCTTAAATCTGTTTTTCTATCATATTTTAGTTATATCGTTCCATCAATTTACCTTTAAAGTACCAAGGTCGATATATGTTAATTATTCACTGTGAAAAGTTATTCCACCTTTCGACTCTTGTATTCTAACAACAGAGTGGTCATGATTGGTTAACTACGATTAAAAATACATACATCTTTCATACATAGCAACAAATTCTAGCTACATATGGTCAATTTGATTTGATTTATTTCTTGTTAAATCAAGTTCTCTGTAGATTTTATGTACGGAACATATGATCCTATTAAAGTTACCCGTGGTCTGAACTTTACATTTTATTTTTCCAATGACTATGAATATCACTGAAAACATATTTTTTTTTTCAAGTACATTTTGTTTTCTATAAGTTTCATCCAATTATACCTACTGAGGCATTTTTGTTTGTTCGAAGTTAAGCAAAAAACTACACAATAGGTTATCTGTGCACTACCTATGACTCGTTCCCTTTAATTTTAAAATAAGTCCAATTTGATTTAAAAGTTGGAATTCAAAGAAAGAAGGACAGAGATCTAAGGAATTTATTTGTTTCACATTAATCTCTCAACAATTTGTATCTATGCAGTACACATGAACATGTTGTCATGCTAACCTACTAGGTCGACAGACTCACGTAATTAGAAACGTTTTAGTTGGGTCTGATATTTATATTGTCCATAATATGGCGGAACATTTAATACATCAATAGCCGCGGTACTTGAAAATCTTTTAGGCAGGATTAGACTACATTAATCAATGAGATCTTGGGCGTGGTCAAATATCTCAATCAATAGGCTTTGACTTCTTGAGTCCAAAACTGTAATTAGATCTCTAATTGGTCAAGAGATGACGGTGCTATGAGTTCAAAATTTTACTTAAAAAACAAACAAACAAACTTAGAGCTGTTCTATCAGTTGCTATGCTGAGTGTGATCAAACTATTAGTTAGTGTCATCTGCAAAAAGTCTCAAGTTAAACTGAAACATTATATTTTATAATACCAACTAACTGACACTAGAAACCAGATCTCTATACCTGTGATAGGCACAGATAGCCCATTGTATAGTTTTGTGCTCAACTATAAACAAACAAAACATATGTTTTATTAATCATTTTAGGACCTTTATACACACACGTATACATTAAAGACATGACAATATGAAAGACATCTAGTAATTAAGAAGGGTATTGTTTGCTGAAGCAAATATAAAAAGCGTCGTTATTAATTATGTAGATTAACTTACAAAATTTGAGTAGATCTTTATTACAATAAGTTATTGAATCTAGTTAAAACGCCATATAAATCAACCGACACCGCTATAGTTATTTTACATGGCCTTGTTCCATGCTATCTTATTCTCTGTATATAACGTCATGTTAGATTTAGTGATATATTGCCTAAAAGTAACAGAATAAATATAATAAACAGGAGGGAATTCCAAATATATTTCGTCGTCCGATTGGTTTTGTTACAAATCTGGCAACGATGATACCTAAAAACGTGCCAGATATCTTTCAAACTTCTGGCGTTGATTATTTTTTAATATATGCTAGTTCATCTACATACCTTTATTATTTTGTCCAGAATGAGGATATGTATTAATGAACCAAACAATTTTCTTTCATACTCAATTTTCTCCATACATATTATATATATAGTACATGACTTTTAGATATGACAATCAATACATATAGTTTATCTACATCTCATATTTTTAGCCGCGGCATAGCGGCTCCTAGAACGGTGCCGAGTTTGTTTTATTTTTTTCAAGTACAAACGTTTAGCTCATAGTTCCTTCATCTCTTGACCGATTTGAGATATAATTACAATTTTGGTCTCAGAAAGTCAAACCCTTTTCATTGATGTATTTGACCACGCCCGAGATCTCATATATTAATTTACTCTAATCTTGCCTAAAAGAATTTCAATTTGAGGGTAGGCTGGAATAGATCCTGATGAATAATAAAATTGAATCTGGTTTACACGTGCTCCACGCTTGGTATTGCTGGTGCACAAAATATAGCTAATAAAAAGTGAAACAAATATCATAGATTAATGTACTTGAATCCTTTCAGTAGGACATAAAATTGGGTAAGGAAAAGTGTGTAATTGAAAACAAACTATTAGTGTTTGTCAAAAGCAGTTTGTAAGCACGGAAATTATGTAGAAAATCGGGCTTGGAATAATTATTTCATGACAGAAAAATGTTTATACTAAAATTATATTCTTAATTGATTACTTTTTTTAATGCAGCAGTTGTTACAACGCATTACTTTCCCACACGTCGTTGCAAATTTTTCCTCTTTCCATGTGCAAAATAGTATGAATATATCTTATGATGAATAAATCAAGTGACTGATTGAGTCATACATCCAAATATGTAGTCATATCATGGTTAGTCAAGAAAAATAAAATACTTCTCCGACTATTTAGGAAGAGATGGACAGTGCTTTGACGAATTGTACATACAAGGGATTCTATTACCAGATTAATCAACTGTGGTAATCAGAAAGAAATACGACTGTCGCTAGTAAAAAACTATGATCACCAACCATTGAGGCCTGACATAGGGCAAATGCAATTGGGCAGGCTTGAATGGTAAAACAGTAAACATAATTTGTCTCGTCTGAATTATTTCAATAGTTGCCACAATTCAAATATTTTTAAGCTTATCCTTTGAATGATATAAAAAAAATGTCATATGGAAACTAACAGCCAGTCTAAAGTCCAATATTTTTACAGAAATATATACAAAGCATTTAAATAAAACCAAAATATTTTTAGGTCATTGAATTTATGCTAAAAATGAACTAAACTTAGAAAAGTGCTATCGAACATAAATTATGTCAAATAGCACATTTTTATAGTATTTTCCATTTGTATCATTACCTTTTGTTTATAGTTAACCATAAAGCTACACAATAAGCAATTCGTACTCTGCCCACCGCGGGTATAGTAACCCGATTTCCAGTGGTATAGGTCCGCAAACATTCCGCTGTGTCAATTGGGGGACGTCATTACTTCTAAAACATAAACCTAATCAGAAAGAATTGTACATTAAAAAATGATCTACAAGGGTTGAAAAGTTGTTTTAATCTTTTCAATGTTTTTGTTTTATTCATTAAATTTTAAACGTGATTTCTTCCTGCTAGTGGCGTCCTGGCATGGCCAGGTGGATAAGGCGCTCGACTCACAATCTGAGGGTCGCGGGTTTGAATCCGCATACCACCAAACATGCTCGCCCTTTCAGCCGGTCACATTATAACGCCCCCAGGTCAATCCCACTATTCGTTGGTAAAAGAGTTGCCCAAGAGTTGGCGGTGGGTGGTGATGACTAGCTGCCTTCCCTCTAGTCTTACACTGCTAAATTAGGGACGGCTAGCGCAGATAGCCCTCGTGTAGCTTTGCGCGAAATTCAAAAACAAACAATAAAGGAAGCGAAGTAGTAGTAAAAACTCAAAAACGCAAATTAAAATCACAAAAACGAAAATGCAAAACTAAAAATTTCAATGTATCTCCCTATGGACCCAATGAACCTGCATAAGAAAGTTGGTGAAAATCCATCTAAAGTGAACCAAGTAGTGCTAAAAAACACAAAAACACCTACAATAACCGCAAAACACAAAATTAAAAACTAAAATTTTCTATGTATCTCCACATGGACACAATGGACCTCCATATCAAGTTTGGTGAAGATTTATTAACATAATTCGAAAGAGTGGTAAAAACTAATAAACGCCCATAACAACCGCAAAACGTAAAATGCAAAACTCAAAATTTCAATCTATCTCCACATGGACACAAGAAACATCCATACCAAATGTGGTGAACATCCATCAACAGGGAGAGTAATAGTGGTAAAAACTTAAAAACCAAAAAACGCCAATAAAAAACGGAAAGAGTAAAACTGAAAATGTATATGTATCTCCCAATGGACCCAATGAATCTGTATAACAAATTTGGTGAAGATCTATCTACAGGGGACGAAGTAGCGGTAAAAAGTCAAAAACACCTATAAATACAGCAAAACGCAAAATTAAGAGCTTAAAAATGTTTATGAATCTCCCCATGAACCCAGTGAACCTCCATATCAAATTTGGTGAATATCCATCTAAATGAGGGATGTACTGGTAAAAATCTTTAAAAGGCCCATAAACACCGGAAAACGCAAAATGAAAAACTGAAAATATCCATGTATCTCCCCATTGACCCAATGAGCCTCCATAACAAATCTCGTGAAGATCCATCTACAGGAGGCGAAGTAGTGGTAAAACTCTCAAAAACACAATAACGCCCATAAAAACCGCAAAACACAAAATACAAAAACTGAAAATTGCAATGTATCTCTCCATGGATACAATGAACCTCTATATGAAATTTCGTGAAGATCCATATAGAGGGAGTGAAGCTGTGGTAAAAAAATTGAAAAATACAAAAACACTATAAAACCGCAAAACGAAAAACTGAAAATTCTTATGTATCTCCACATGAACCGCCATTTGAAATTTGATGAACATTCATTTACAGGGGGCGAACTAGTGGCTAAAAACTTAAAAACGCCCATAAAATAGCGAAATGCAAAACTAAAAATTTTAATGTATCTAGCCATCGTCCCAATGAACAGGTGTATCAAATTTGATGAAGATTCATCTGCAGGAGATGAAGTAGTGGTAAACTCAAACACACCTCAAAATGAAAAACTAAAAATTTCTATGCATCTTCACATGGACCAATTGAACCTTCATATCAAATTTGGTGAAGATCTATTTACAGGAGGCGAAAGAGTGGTTAAAAATTCAAAAACTCAAAAACGCCCATAAAAACCGCAAAATGTAAAATGCAACTCTGAAAATTTCAGTGTATCTCCACGTGGACCCAAGAAACCTCAATAACAAATCTGGTGAAGGCCCATTAACAAGAGGAAAAGTAGTGGTAAAAAAGTAAAAACCCTCATGAATACAGCAAAACCAAAAATGAAAAATTGAAAATTTGCTTGCATGTATCTATGGACCCAATAAACCTCTAACTCACATTTGGTGAAAATCCATCTAAAGGGGTGAAGTAGTGGTAAAAAATAAAAAAACACTCATAAATACAGCAAAACAGAAAGTGAAAAACTGACAATTTTTATGCATGTCCCTGTGGACCCAATAAACCTCCATTTCTGATTTAGTGAAAATCCAGCTATAGGCGCAAAGTAGTGGTAGAACTAAAAAACACCTATAAAACCACAAAACGCAAAATGAAAAACTAATAATTTCTATGTATCTCATCATAGACCTAATGAATCACCATATGAAATTTGGTGGAGATCTATTAAAAGGATTCTAAAGAGTGGTAAAAACTAAAAAAACGCCAATGAAAACCGCAAAACGCAAAAAGGAAAACTGAAAATTTCAATGTATCTCTACGTGAATCCAATAAACCTCCATAACAAATTTCGTGAAAGTCCATTAGTAAGAGGAGAAGTGGTGGTAAAACACTGAAAAACTCAAAAAATCTCATAAATACAGGAAAATCCATCATTTTTCATTTTGCCTTTTATGTTTTTATAGATGTTTTTTTTTCTTATTTACCACTACTTCGCCCCCTGTAGATGGATCTTCACCAAATCCATCTACAGGAGGCGAAGTAGTGGTGAAAAACTGAAAATCCCCCATAAAAGGTGCAAAACTGAAAATTTTAATGTTTATCAAATGGACCCAATAAACATTCATGCTGAATTTGGTGAAGGTCCGTCAACAGGGGGTGAAATGGTGGTAAAACATTCAAAAACACAAAAACGGCCATGAAAACTGCAAAACACAAAATGTAAAACAGAGACTCTCAATGTACCTCCACATAGACCCAATGAAACTCCATATGAAATGTGGTAAAGATCTATCAAAGGGAGGGGAAAGAGTGGTAAAAAACTCAAAAACTGAGAAACGCTCATAAAAGTCTCAAAAGGCAAAATGAATAATTGAGAATTTCAATATATTTCTCCATGAACCCAAGGAACCTTTATAAGAAATTTGTGAAATTCCATTTACAAGGGACGAAGTAGTGGTAAAAAAACCAAAGTCGCCTTTAAAAAAGCAAAGTGCAAAACTGAAAATTTTAATGTATCTCCCAATAGACTCAATGAACCTCCATAACAAATTTGGTGAAAATCCATTTACAGGGGACGATATAGTGGTAAAAAAGACGGTAAAACGCCCATAAAAACTGGAAAAAGCAAAGTGCAAAACTGAAAATTTCAATGTATATTCACATGGACAAAACGAACCTCCACATCAACTTTGGAGAAGATCTATTAACAGGAGGCAAAAGAGTGGTAAAAAACTGAAAAACGCCCATAAAAACCGTAAAAGGTAAAATGCAAAACTGAAAAATGCAAGATATCTCTACATGACAAAACTAACCTCTATATCAAATTTGGTGAAGGTACAAGAGAAGAAAGAGTAGTAAAAAACTTAAATACATAGAAATTTTCAGTTTTCATTTTGCGTTTTATGTTTTTTATAAGTATTTTTTCATTTTTGAGTTTTTTACCACTACTTCACCCCTATAGATGGATCTTCACCAAACTTGTAACGGCGGTTCATAGTAACCATGTGGAGATACACTGACAATTCTTGTATTTCATTTTGGGTATTGCAGTTTTCTTGGGTGTTTTTGCGTGTTTTACTACTACTTCGCCCCCAGTTGATGGATCTTCAGCAAATTTGGTATGAATGTTTGCTGTATCCAGGTGAAGATACATTGAAATTTTCAATTTGCATTTTGAGTTTTGTGGTGCTTATCGTCGTTTTTCAGTTTTTGCCCCTACTTTCCACCTATAAATGGATCATCACCAAATCTGAAATGGGGGTTTATTTGGTTCATGGGGAAATACATAGAAATATTAATTTTTTTATTTTGCGTTTTAAGGTTTTCATTGGGATTTTTGTATTTTTGAGTGTTTTACCACCACTTCACCCCCTGTTGATGGATCTTCACCAAATTTGTTCTGCAGGTTCATTGGGTCCATTGGGAGATACAATGACATTTTCAGTTTCGACTTTTGGGTTTTTCGGTTTTTATGGGCGTTTTTGAGTTTTTCCCATGAAGCCAATAAAACCCCATTTCAAATTTAGTGAAGATTCATGTATAAGTGGAAAGAAGGGGTAGAAAAACCGAAAAACGACCATAAAAACTACAAAACACAAAATTCAAAACCATGGACCCAATAAACATGAATAACAATTTTGTTAAGATCCATCTACAGGGGTGATGTAGTGGTAAAAAACTCAAAAATGAAAATAATACCTATAAAAAACATAAAACGCAAAATGAAAACTGAAAATTTCTATGTATTTCCCCATGAAAATTTCAAATTTGGTGAAGATCCATGTATAAGTGGAAACAAGGGGTAAAAAACTGAAAAACGACCATAAAAACCGCAAAATGCAAAACTGAAAATTTCAAAGTATCTCCATGTAAAACCAATGAACTGGTATATCAAATTTGGTGAAGGTCCATCTATAGGGGGCGAAGTAGTGATAAAGAACTAAAAAACGAGAATAAAAACGCTAAAAAGAGTAAAACTGAAAATTTCTATCTATCTCTCCATGAGCCCAATGAAACCCCACTTAAAATTTGGTGAAAATCCATCTATAGGTGGAAAGAAACAACCATAAAAACCGCAAAACGCAAAATTAAAAACTGAAAATTTCAATGTATCTCCACATGGAATCAGTGAACTTGTATATCAAATTTGGTATATCAAAAACGCCCAGAAAAAGCGGAAAGAACAAAATGCAAAACAGAAAATTTCATTGTATTTCTCCATGGGTCCAATATACTTCCATAGCATATTTGGTAAAGATCCATCTACAGGAAGTGAAGTAGTTGTAAAAAAACGCAAAAACGCCCATAAAAACTGCAACATACAAAACTGAAATTTTCAATTTATCTCCACATGGACTCAATGAACATCCATATGAAATTTGGTGAAGATTAATAAAGAGAGGACGAAGTAGTGGTGAAAAACACAAAACTATACATGGGGAATTTCTGGTAAAAAAAAAGTTAAAAACGCCCATAAACAACACATAACACAAAATGCAAAACTAAAATTTTCTATGTATCTCCCTATGGACCCAATGAACCTCCATTACAAATTTGATAAAATCCATCTACAGGTGGCGAAGTAGTGGTAAAAACTAAAAAACGCCCATAAAAATTGCAAAAAGCAAAATCGAAAACTGAGAGTTTCTAAAAATTTTCCAATGAACCGAGTGGACCGGAAAACCAAATTTTGTGAATGTTTATCTACAGCAGGTGAGGTGGTGGTAAAAAACGAAAAAACGCCCATAAAAACCACAAAATGCAATAGGAAAAATAAAAATGTCAATATATCTCTCCATAAACCTAATGTACCTCCATAAGATATTGGTAAAATTCAATTCGTGGAGATACATTAAAATTTTCAGTTTTGCATTTTGCAGTGTTATGGGAGATTTTCAGTTTTTTACTAGTACTCGGTCTCTGTAGATGGACCTTCAATAAATTTGATATGGAGGTTCATTGGGTTCATGGGGAGATTCATACAAATTATAAGTTTTTATTTTGCGTTTTGCTATTTTTATGGGCGTTTTTAAGTTTTTGTGTTTTTTACCACTACTTTTTCCCCTGTTGAAATTTGATATCGAAGATCATTCGGACTGTGAAGAGATACATTGAAATTTTCAGATTTACATTTTGCGGTTGTAATGAGCGTTTTGGAATTTTTTACCACGAGTTCGCCCCTGTTGATGGATCTTCAAAAATTTGGAATGGATGTTTATTTGGTGCAATGGAGGTTCATTGGGTCCATGGGTAGATAAATAGAAATTTTGAGTTTTATACTTTGTATTTTTATGGGCGTTTTTGAGTTTTTTACCACTACTCCCCCCCATAAATTTGGTGGAAATCCATCCACAGCAAGTAAGGTAGATGTAAAAACACATAACGCCCATAAAAAACGCAAAATGCAAAACAAAAAATTTCATTATATCTTTCGATGGACTCAATGAACCTCTATAACAAATTTTGTGAAGAACCATCTACAAGGTGTGAAAAACGAAAACGAAAAACTGAAAATTTCCATGTATCTCCCCAAGAAATGCAATGAGCTGCAAAACGAGATTTGGTGAAGATCTATCTACATTGGGCGAAGTAGTGGTAAAAAACTAAAAAACCTAAAAAAAACACGTAATGTGTAGGACTGAAAATTTCTATGTATCTACCCATGGACCCAATAGTCTTAAATAACAGGTTTGGTAAAGATCCAGCTACAGGGGGAAAGTAGTGGTAAAAAACTGAAAGACGCCCATAAAAACGACAAAACGCAAAATGAAAATCTGAAAATTTCTATGTAGCTCCCCGTGGACCCAATGAACATCCATAAGAAACTTGTTGAACATCTGTTAACATGGAGAGAAGTAGTTGTTAAAAACGCAAAAACGCCCATAAAACCGCAAACCACAAAATGTAAAACTGAAAATACGTATGTATCACCGCATGGACCCAATAAACCTCCATAACAAATTTGGTGAAGATCCATCTAAAGGGGGGAAGTACTGGTAATAAACTGAACCCCCTCATAAAAACTCCAAAATGAGAAACTGAACATTTGTATGCATCTCCCCCTGAACCCAGTAACCCCCCATATCAAATGTCATGAAGATCCATATACAGGGGGGCGAACTAGTGTTAATAAACGCAAAACCGCCCATCAGAACCACAAAACGCAGAACTAAAGATTATACAATGAGCCTCCATAACAAACTGGCTCGGCATGGCCAGGTGGTTTGGGCGCTGGACTCGCAATCTGAGGGTCGCGGGTTCGAATCTCAGTCATACCAAACATGCTCGCTCTTTCAGCCGTGAGAGCGTTATAACGTGAGGGTCAATCCCACTATTCGTTGGTTAAAAAGTAGCCCAAGAGTTGGCGGTGGGGGATGGTGACTAGTTGCCTTGCCAGTCTTACTCTGCTAAATTAGAGACGGCTAGCACAGATAGCCCTCGTGTAGCTTTGCGCGGAATTCAAACCAAAACCAAAACCAAACATTAACAAATTGGGTGAACATCCATATAAAGGGGGGAAGTAGCAGAGACTGGATGTGCTGCTGGAGTTTTCTTACCACAAAGAAAGGCAGTGTGCACCAGGGGAAGGAGATGGCGACCCTTAAACCTCCTTGACAGGAGATGTGTATGGCTAGAATTACAAAGGGCCGCAAGTTATGATTAAGCTAGACACAACCGAAACTAAAGAGGCCGAGACAAAATATTCAATTAACAAAACGTTTTGCTGAACTCAAAAACAACACAAATTGATCATGAACTCTCGCGTGACAAAGACATATACATGCTTTATTTGAAGCTTAGATGAAAAGCACAGAATTGCATCAAACAAATACAAAGTAAGGTTTAACAAATATCAGGTAAACTTCTGAGTGAGGTTTAACTTTGTTTATAAGTCGAAGCTCCACTAGAGCTCAACAGGATGCTATGTTATTGGTTAGCTATAAAATAAAAGAAAGAAAGGAAAGCAGAGTTTCCAACTTCCATTCCCTCACACATGACCAACAGGTGTAATACATCGCTATGAATATACAACTGGTGCACCCCAGTAAAGCACCCACCACGCAAGCTTTCATGGACTGCTAGGGACATAGACAGTGTGAAATATATTGGATGTTGAAAAAATTATGTCACAGAACCAAAAGAGGGTGCTTGGTCATCTCCAGTAATCGTTTTGAAGAGGAAGAAAATGATGCTAAAGTTTTGTGTGTATTTTAGGTGAATGAATCTAGTGATGCATATTGATCATTTATTTTTTATAGTCAAATGTATATGGATGCTTCAGAGTGTTCCCAATAATTCATTACTCTGATGCCATGAGTAAGTTACATTCAAATGACTAAAAGAACTTGCATTATGTACTCTTTGATGGAAAATACGTATCATATGTATGAATGACACATGAGTGTTTGGCCATATGTTTTAGATTGGTACATATGATTTTGGAACAGTATTCTAGATACACAACTGATAAGAATGGGTGATGCTGCTGAGATCAAAGCAGTGAAAGACTCGTTACAACCTACAATCACAAAAGAGGCTTCGACTTTTCAATGATAGAAATACCCCTTTTGACAATAACCAAAATGAGTTACAGTTTAGATGAACTGAAGATTGTGACCTGGAATTTTAAAAATGTTAGAATCAAATCATGAGGAAAATGGGTTTTTAGAAACTATTCAGGGTGGATTTTTTTCAACAAATGATGACGTGGGAAACATCCGAACATGTATAGTCCACATTTTAGCGACCATAGATTGGCCTGAAGTGAAAAATGTTTTTTATTGTGTATCGAATTTAACGTTGTGCACTATTTAGTTATTATTTTAATCTATTAGGAATAATGCTATTTTAGATTTATTGTTAACTTCAAATGAAGAAAAGATGGATATGGTAGAGGATGGGGAACATTCAGGTTAAAGAGATCATTGCTCAGTTAGATTTGATGTTTTGCTGCATAAGTAAATAAGGAAAAATGAGATTTTGGTTCCAAGTCTGAAAAAACAACAACACACATACCAAATTATAAATAGATGAAACAAGAATTATGTGCAGTGAATTGGGTAACTGCATTAGTTGGAGATATTGATAAAATATGGAAAAAAAGAAAGTTTTAAATAAATTCTTAGATATTTAACATGTAATTTACGGACAAAAAAGGGTGGCTGCAAGTAAAAAACTAGGTTGGCTCACAAAGTATATAAAGAATAAAATTAAACAAAAGTTTAGTTTGTTTTGATATTCACATTGAGCTACTCGAGGGCTATCTGCACTAGTCATCCTTAATTTAGTAGTAGTGGACTAGAGGAAAGGCAACTAGTGAATACCACCCACCACCAATTCTTGGACTACTCTTTGACAAACAAATAATCGGATAAATCATAATACTATAACGCTAGATGGCTAAAAGGGGGAGTGTGTTCGGTTTTATGGATTCGAAAGAAAAGTATTATAAATATAAAAATCCAACACAACTGACTTTAGTGGATCTAATACCCAGAACACTGACAGTTGATGTTACTATTAAAGCCTTGTATGGTGTGCAAATAGTGGGGTGCGCGGAGTGTTGGTAGGAGTAGAGGGTTCGCAACTATGATTATAGGAGCATATAAAATATATCTGAAAGTACAAATTTCATAACAAGACGATTCAAAAGTTTCCATACAAATATTATTACTACTAAATAATATCGTAACAATAATTAGAATGGGGAAATGACATGTACAGTATATATACAAATAAGTTAGATTTTACCGGTTGATACATTTCCATGTTTATTATATCTCTGGAATGAAATTTTCATAGGTGGTTACATATCCTAAAAAATGTTAAGGTTTGAGATGTTTTGATGATAATACTCTGAAAATAAACACTTATATTTTCATTACTATCTATCTTTCATAAAAAGTATTATTAATTAGGTTACCTCTTGCGGTTTGTTGATAACCTCTAGATCAAAAGAAAATGGCGTCCTACCTTAGGAGAATTTCCTTCGAACTCCCATACAAAAAGATATTTCAGTCTAGAAACCAAAGGCAATGTAATGTGTTTCTTTAATTTTTTGACAAATGTGTTGTGCTCTTTGTATCTTGTTATAAATCTTTTTATTATTTTTCAGTGAAAAAGCCACACGGAGTTGTGAAAAAAAAATTAAGCCTATGCAAATTAAAATTAAATGTTGTTATAGTTATACGATAATAATAGTGTCCAATTTATTATTACTATGAGTACTAAATTTACTATTTTTAGTATTAGTTGTTATGTTTTAATAATTAAATAAATATATATAGTTCTTGTGTCTTGAAACGCTTGTTAAAGTTGAAGTTTACCACTTACTGTAGCTAATAGTAGTAATACTAGTAGTTATAATTTGTACTATATTTCAATGGTATGCAACCGTGGCTTAAATTTAAAAGATTGTAATCGGATGAACTTACAACTACAAGTCTTTCAGAGGTTTTTTCCATGGTATTTGGTCGAAATTTTTCTCCAGTTTTGGGGTGAGGTTTAGGGAGTTGATACTGTCATGAGTTTCACTGTTACTGTATGATCAACTTCATATTGTGTTCAGTCTTGGGATCCTTACCTTAGGAAGGATATTGAATTGTTGGAAAGGGTTCAGAGAAGGGTTACTAGAATGGTGCCTGGAATAGAGGGGTTGTCATACGATGAGAGGCTGAAATCTATCAAATCGTTTTTTCTTGAAAAAAGATAAGTTAGGTGATTGAGGTGTTTAAGATTGTAAAGGGAATTGATAGTGTTGATGTATCATCCTTTTTTATATTTAACAATGAGAATAGTAGGACTAGGGGACACAAATAGAAATTGTGGCAAGGTAGGAGTTATCTTCACTTCGGCTAAGACAGTTTTATTTTTCTAACATGGTGGATGGCCTTTGGTATAGGTTGCCTTTGAATGTTGTGGAAGCAGTAAATTCAATTGAGTTTAAGAGGGAGCATG
>NW_013665613.1:2174572-2175315 GCF_000517525.1 Limulus polyphemus
CCTGCCTAAAAGAATTTCAATTTGAGGGTAGGCTGGAATAGATCCTGATGAATAATAAAATTGAATCTGAATCTCCACGCTTGGTATTGCTGGTGCACAAAATATAGCTAATAAAAAGGGAAACAAATATCATAGATTAATGTACTTGAATCCTACCTAAAAGAATTTCAAGTGCCGCGGCTATTGAGGATTCCATTTTGTTTCTTTTGAATTATTTTTAACAGTTAATAGTTAATCCTTCAGAGATATTTGTCTAAAATGCAGTAGTGTAAAACAGGTAAATATAAAGGATTATTTATTAGTATTGTTTTATAATTAAAATACCACACAAAAAGAAGTATAAGAAGACAAAAATGATAATCAATGATTATGCTTTACTGGTGAATCTTTCAGTAGGACATAAAATTGGGTAAGGAAAAGTGTGTAATTGAAAACAAGCTATTAGTGTTTGTCAAAAGCAGTTTGTAAGCACGAAAATTATGTGGAAAATCGGGCTTGCAATAATTATTTCATGACAGAAAAATGTTTATACTAAAATTATATTCTTAATTGATTACTTTTTTTTTTAATGCAGCAGTTTTCTACGCAAGAGATTATAGGTATATCATCTGTTCATGTCTTTACTTGCTTGTTTTTTTTTGTTTGAAGTTAAGCACAAAGCTACACAATGGGTTATCTGTGCTCTGCCCATCACGGGTATCGGAACCCAGTTTCTAGCAATGTAAGTCCACAGACACACCGCT
>NW_013665613.1:2176315-2193410 GCF_000517525.1 Limulus polyphemus
AGATGCGCGCACGCACGTGGATAAGATAAGTAATAATATTCAGGTGCATACCCTCAGGGTCCACTTAGTATGTGAGCAAAATTTCAGGTTTCTAGGTTCTTTCCTTTTGGAGTTATGGCGGTCACACAAACACACATACAGACACGCCCTTTTATTATTATAGATAATTTTCTTCGGAATTTATTCGGCCGTTTTCGAGAAAGCTTACTGACAAACACACACACACGAGTGTAGACGCATCTATAACAAGGTTTTATAGTGCTTTGTATTAATATATGAATGAGTTTATACGTGTTTTTTACAATTATGTTGCTTTAATCCCAACTAATACCGCAAAACTTCCAATCTCTGTGTCCATGATTAGAAAAATAAAGGTTATATATATAACCAATCTGAAAACTAAAAATGAATTAATTATTTGCATTACACTGACATAAAACTCACCCTAAATAGTGGCATAAAGAGTGATTTTTAAGCAAAAACTATTCTGAAAATTTTCATATTGACTTTATTAATTATTATTATCACTATGTTATAGTAACGTTACGTTAAAACATGTAGAATATTAATTTCCCCAATTTACAGTTAGACAAATAAGCTAGTTTAGAGGAAGGTATAATGAACATTTTCTACTGTGCGTGGTCTAATGCTATCCAAAGGTCCACTGGTAGCATTCCTTTAACACATAATAGAATTCCAGACTTTGGGTACGTCATAATAATTCTATCAAATCCCACTATTAATTTCATACGGCCCAATAGTTGTTAATGTATGCTGTTGAATAGATGTCATGCGCATAGACTATCAATTCAAAGTTATAATCAGCTGGTGCAGCCACTTCTTGTGTAGTTTTGTGCGAATATCCGAATCAAACAAATTACAATATAAGAAATGCATTATTAATATGTAGTGAGTACGTTCTACCATCTCTGTGACTTTTTCCTATAATTTATGAATTGACGTAATAAGTATAAGAAACCCATTATTAATATGTAGTGGGTACGTTCTACCAGCTCTGCGACTTTTTCTTATAATTTATGAATTGACGTAATAAGTATAAGAAAGCCATTATTAATATGTAGTGAGTACGTTCTACCAGCTCTGCGACTTTTTCCTATAATTTATGAATTGACGTAATAAGTATAAGAAAGCCATTATTAATATGTAGTGAGTACGTTCTACCAGCTCTGTGACTTTTTCCTATAGTTTATGAATTGACGTAATAAGTATAAGAAAAGCTATAAATAACTACACAGGAAGACTGAAAGAAATATTCAATCCTGTAAGACTCTGAAAAACAGAATTTTGGCATTGCAAAAATTATATTGAAAAAATTCTTATACATATATCAATAAGAAATAAACGATTTTAATATCCATGTTTTATTCATGTTTGAAAAGAAAAAATTAATGGCACGTTAGCAGCGTCATTCCACTGTTCCTCAGTTTCTTAAATCTGCAAAGTAATTAGTAAAGTCTAACACCAAATTTATATAAACGTATTTATATATATATTCTCAAAATTAAGACACTTTGTTAGATAAAATCAAAATGTAATAAAACAAAACACATTTTTGAAATTAAAGCTCATTCTATCGACATCTGGATGTCTTAATAACATCTTTTTTCATATTTTACAGCCTCCCAGTGGCCCAGCGGTATGTCTGCGGACTTACAACGCTAGAAACTGGGTTTCGATAGCTGAGGTGGGCAGAGCACAGACAGGCCATTGTGTAGCTTTGTGCTTAACTACAAACAAAAAACATTTCACTCCCATTTGTAAATTATCACATTCCCGGAATATAAAACGCCAAAACCATGGTTCTCTTAATTCACCATAAAATTTTGTGACACATTTAGAATAAGAGGGAATCCTCAATAGCCGTGGAACTTGAAATTCTTTTAGGTGGAATTAGAGTAAATTAATGTATGAAACCTTTTTTTTTTTTATTACCTATATTTTTGTTCGCCAACAATACCAAGCGTAGGGCGCGTCTAAACCAGATTCGATTTTATTACTTATCAAGATCTCTACCAGCCTATCCTCAAGTTGAAATTCTTTTATACAGGATTAGAGTGTATTAACCTATGAGACCTTTGGTCTAGTCAAATACATAAATCAAAAGGGTTTGACCTCCTGAGTCCAAAACTATAATTAAGTCTCAACTCGGTCAAGATGACGAAGCTATGGATTTGTACTTGAAAATTAAAGAGCCATTCATTGAGCCGCTATGCTGTGACTAAAAATGGTTTAAGCAGGGTACAAGGCTATTTTCGGGTTTTCTTACGTAATGTTTGAGCATATTCATTCGAATTCTAATCTTTTTTATCCCATATAAAGTATGGAAATGAAAGGAGGCGAGGTAGAATTATGCCTCAATGGAATGATGCAGCTTGTTAAGTACACCTAGAATGAAAAACTTGGGGAAAAATATCCACGAGCTAACAAATCTCCCAACACTTGTCACTAGATAGTACTAAATCTAACATGACGATATATACAGAAAATGAGGTAGCAGGAAATAAAGTAATATAGAATACCCATAGCAGCATTAATCATTTTTTTATGTGGTATTTAACTATTTTCAGTAACTGTTGCAAAGATTGTTGTAATAAATATCTACTCAAGCTCTGTAGGTTTCTCTATACGATTTACATGAAGTACATGAATTACAAAGATGCTTTTTAAACTTGATTCATGAAACAGATATCTGACTTTATTACCAGATGTTTTTCATATTGTCATGCCTCAAATACATCACAGCATTCGTTCGGTTTTATTACAATTCTAACAACAATGATACCTGAAAAACAACTTGCCAGATATCTTTCAAACTTATGACGCTGATTACTCTTAAATGTATACAGAGCTCAGTAGAGTTAACTAGAGTTAATTAATGGAGAACTTATTTTCAAGACAGTGTATTGTCAAATATTAAAACACGCATTAGAAAACAAATATTGTACTACACTAGATGTAATTTACCAACTTACAGGTTCGTGTAAAAGTTCTTTCCTAATCAGTGATACAACATCTAAGTCTTAGGTTTTCAATGTTTATATATAATCAACACATTATGCTTTTTTTTTCCGAATACGAATAATCGATCTTAATACTTTGGAACCTAAAGTTATTACAAAAATATGGACCATACAAATATAAACTAGGTGCAAAATAGTATGATTCTATCTGTACAGCAGATATAACAACCACCACAAAATATAATTAGAAAAAGATAAGCTTATTAAGTACAATTTTAAGTATAGAAGGTGAACATGGATTGTTAAAAAAGTTATTGTAGAATTTGGGACAAGACTACTCGATTAAATTTTGACCGCTGAGAATTTAATCAATGTTTAATGGGTGTAAGTTTATAATACAAATGTAATCAATCGTATTTAATGCGAAATGTTTATCTATAAACTTTAATCAAACTTCTTGAGAATAGATATTCACTTGTAATAAATACATCATATTAGATTAGTAGTGAATGCTTATATGTTTGTTAGATATTCAGCACAAAACTACACAATGAATTATCGAAGCTCGATTTTAGCGTTATAAGCACACATACTTGCCCGTGAGCTACAAGGAGAGGGTCAGATGCAAATGTTATCTTTTGGCTCTGGTCTTCATGAATGTACACTTTATTAATCTTAAAGCAAAAAGGTGTTCTTCAAGTTACGTGCATTATATGATTTATTGATGAAATAGTAAAATTGTTATCAATCTACGCCAAAGGGCAATAAAGTTATATTATACAAACTTTATTAAACGATGTTTTATTAAAATCATTACTTATGAAATTTAATGTTGTTAGAACCGCTCCAATAAACATTTTAAATTTCATTAGTGAAACAGTAAATAGGTAGAAACAAAATATTAGTGCCTAAAACAGTAAATATAATCGGGAGTCATAAAGTTTCGAGAATAGCTATAAGTACGTCATTACTCGAACTTTAATAAATTAGAAGTTTCATTAAATTTTCTAGTGAAATTGGTTACTTTTTAATATCTAGGTAGTAATACGGAAGTATTATAATATGATATTGTAAAAATACAACTGATGAAAGCAGGCAAAGATTGGACAATGTTCTTTGGTAACTTTAAAATATAACTATGGCAGAAATATATAATTATTTTACCTTAGCTTTGTGAAATTCTAGAACGATTCATGCTAAATTTCTCGCTTTAATATATTTTCAAGTGAAAATATATAGAGTTTAAATATTTTAGTAATAATAAGGAAACTTACAATATAATTTTGTAAATAGTACTTGTAATTGGTAGGAACAGTAACCATCGGAAGATAATACATTAATAAATTTAAAATTTCCGATTTAAATTTTTTAAGGTATCAACGACTTATAGTAATTTCATATCTAAGTGTCTTTGGTTTAACTTTCTAAAATTAGAAAGTGATTCATATATGTGCGGTTTTTCTTACGTCTAACGCTCATAATTAAATATATAATGATATATTATATTTCAGAGTTTAATTACCTTAGCATACAAAGTACATTCCAGGAGTCATATACAAATTTAATAATAGTGATGGAATTGAAGAAAACATTCTCAATATAATTCCATTTGACAATATTAATTAGAACAGTGGTTCCAACCTTTTTTTAATTAAGAACCAGCTAGTTCCGATCCCAAAATTTCACTGACTGTTTAGTACAATATTTACTTTTTAAAGTACTTTTAAGTTACATTGTAAATCATATACTTCAGTAGCTATGTTTTAAAACACATATAATTTTCCAACTGTCTTGCAAACCAACTGAGATCTGAATTAGAACATTCAAGTTGAAATTATTACTGGCTAAATAATTCGTGGCTATATATTTAGATTTATATTAGGCATTTAGAAATGATCTAAACAAGAAGCATTTCTGGCCTTTTGTTCTTAGTGTGCTTTCTCGAGTCTGTAGTACAGCAACAGCAGAACTCATTATTCACACTGCCTATTATTTTGAAGTTTTCTCTTTCTGCAGCATAAATTACCTGATATTTAAACCAAATGGTATGTTCCAGCAGTTTCTTATATACCATAGAATGTTCACAGAGAAAATACACCCAAGTTTGATGGATAAAGTTTCTTATGTAGCCTAGTTTACGAGGTAATAACTCTACGAGCAGACATCATTTTTCAAATAATAAAAATGTAATCAGAATTATAAAAGTATTAAGTTTCCGAAACCATACAACCTTAGCTTGGTTACGTTGAGATCTGCAGTATATTTAACGATACGTTTCATGTGCATTGATTAACAGTTACTTATGGTGACGTATTCAAAGCTATGACAATAAAATCACACTGTAAAATTACAACTTGTGTATGAATTACGTATTATTGTTATTAACTTTTGATCAAAGCAAACTACCAACATATGTTGTAAGTAAAATTCAATACGATAACGAATCCAGCTAATCAAATATACTGTTCTTACGTGTGTATTTGTAAATAATAGAATGCATTGTTCCATAAGTTGGGTACCCATGCTGTTATTGATATTTTCTTTCGTAATAATGCTACTAATAAAAATATAATAATAATAATAACTATATTAAACACTATAAACAAAAACAATACTGTTAATGAAAGTAGCAATAAAGAAATAATAGATTTTATCTTACTTACGGAACACATAAACACTAGCAGTTTGCTTGAAAATTTTTGAAACCAATGAAAGCCTATTAAATTAATATGGTGCACTGATGTTTTCGGACGTAATCCCCGTAATATCTTACAAGATTCGGCTACCTTAGGAAATTTAGGTGTGTTTTAAATACATATACTAAGCTAACATAGCAAAACAATCTTCATACTAATATATATACATATATAATTATAAATGGAAAATAGTATGATAACATAGTATTTATATAATAAATATTAATAATGAAACAAACACTATAAAATAATATATAACGTTGTGTTGATGTTAAGCAACTCCAATTCTTAGTAATATAAGTCCTCTAACTTAAAAAGCAAATTAAAAAAACTATATTTGTTTGCTATATTTCACTTTTGAAAAGTGCAACACCAGTGTACCCAAAGCTGTATATCATCCTCCCTAAAACATTTAAAGCAGGAAAGCCCATTAAACAATTACGACAGTTTAAAAATATATTAGTTTCACATTTGAGATAAATGCCTACGGCAACTGTTTTTCTTTACATCAGGTAGCAGAATGGTACATATGATACAGTAAAAACTGATGTTTATGAAGAGGAATATAATAAAGTAAATGAATAGAAAACCGTATAATAAATAATAATAATATTAACACTCCAATGCCTTGAAATCCGGTGTAAGAATTAGTTGAGGTTCAGAGAGGTGAGAAAGCGTCTTAAAGGATTGTAGCACAAAGTGGCTAGAAAATTATTGGAGGAGCAGCTATCTTTCTAAGTTCGTCGGATTTGGAAGCTAAAATAACCCCCACGATTACGAGACGTTTTAATCCCATATAAGGAAAACAGGTGTGTTTGGCGTAGTTTGAAGAAAAATATGTAAAAGACGAGGCCATCAACGAGTAAGAAAAACAGAGACCAGGAGATGTGAGAGCAAACAAGTAAATGAAGAGAAGAGGTAAAGAATAATATGCTGCCATTAAGAATCAAACCTAGTTATAGACCTAATTTTCTTATGTGTTATTGATATAGCAACAAACGGAAATTTGTTTAATTCAAATTTGGCATGAGTAAAACCTTAATAAACTTGAAGGGAAAATAGTAACACGGTTTACAACTGGTGTCCGAGGTGTTGTTTACAATAGAGTAGTGCAGTAGAAAACCCACAACAAACTGGTGTCAGAAGTGTGATACCCTTAGGACTATTTTACCTTCAAAGGCTCGAAATTTCAGTGTGACTTTAGCTAGTGGTACACTATACCAAACCCTTACTGCTATGGTACTAAACCCAATTAAATCTAATTTGTTTAACTACAAACAAACAGACATCCATGTTGTTAAACTTGAACTTATTGATTTTTTTCCTTGAAAAAACAATGAATAACCAGCTAGTATTTTTCTGTCAGTTTTCACATTTTTTACTTCCTCGGTTTTAAATTTTTTTCCAGGAAGTCATAAAGTAATAAAAGTTTTTTTTCAGAATCAATTTTATTTTTTCTCAGTTTGGAGAGTAATTTTAAAGTTATACCGAATATAGATAGTTACACTGCAAAACGAAAAAGTATTTCTTGGATATATCACACAATATGTACCCTGCGATATATTGACTTCAGAGAACCGTTAATGTTTATGGTCGTAATCAGTTTCATTCGTCATTCCAGAGAGAGAGAATTGCTATAACTGGTGCATTCGTGAAATATCTTGTTGTAAGAAAATCACATAAGATTTTATTCATTCTCCTTAAAACGTAGTTGGCCACAAGTATAGTAGGATTTTGTTAAAAGAACCTTTGTGAACTTTGCTGTTCTATCAGTTACGAATATCATAATCTAACAGATTCGTATTAAAAATATAGCTTTGTATAACATGGTAATGACACTGTAATAAAACACTGATTAATCTATTTATATATATTATTATATAGGTGGTGGAGCTGTATTATGTAAAGGATCTTCTATGCCCAGTTAGCTCCCAGTGACACAATGCGGACTTACAACGCTAGAATCCTGGTTTCGATACCTGTGGTGGGCAGAGCACAGATAGCCCATTGTGTAGCTTTTTGCTTAACTACAAACATACTATGCTCAGTATATATTTTGTTAACAACAGATTATGGGATTAGGGTTATCATAATAGTACTCAAGTATATTTGGAAATAATTAAAGAGTTACGTCGTGTCCTGGTGGCTATCTGTAATCGTTTAATTAAGAACATGAAGGATTCTCTTGTTCAAACGTTCATGTGCTTGTTGTTTACCAATTATCCTTGTTGTAAGTGTAGCTACGTTATGAATGTTATTATTACTATTACACATCGAGGATGCTCTCGACTCTAACACATTTCGGACTTCAATTGTAGTTTAAAATATCAAGATACCCCAAATAACTTATGTTACAACCATTTCTTTGCTTAATCGGAAAATAATGTGTTAATTATCTTCATTTCTCGAAAGGTTAGTGTTCTATCCAACTATTTACTGCGCCAGCTTTGACACGAAGGGTTGTAGGACGACTGTTTATTAACCGAACCATCATCAATGCCAAAATAGACTAGATAAAAACAAAATTGAAAGTTATTCTCTTTCTTCACTTTATCGCTTTAACAGTTTTAGATAATTCGTTATTCTATAAAACATGAGAAATATGTGTTATTTTTCCTATTTTAGTCAATTAGTTAAGAAGATATGGCTTCGGGGGGGGGGGGTAACACTAGCATGGATGCGAACTGTAAATCACTGACAAAAAAGTAGACTGGCAAATAAATGTAAAGAATTGGTTATAACATGCAACAGCATTTGGAAAATATATGAGACATGTGAAATTTTAATTGAGGCGGAAGTCACAATAGATGATTTTTCTAACCTCGAGCATAATGAAAATTCAACAATTGTAAGTGGCGTTCGCGAAGGTCACCAAGATAAGGATTTATAACTCGCCAAGATACAGTTAGAAATTCAAAGATCAGAAGCTGATAATAAACGTGTAGAAATAGAAACTAGAGAAAAAAAAAACAAACAACCAAACTTAGAGCTAGAGTTAAAAGACAGGTATAAGCAGAGAGAATTAAAGTTGATGATGAGTGGTAAGCACGGTATTTTTGGGGATAAGGCTGGCATACATGAAACCCATGTGCAGTTGGATATATTTTGCGAAAGTGATCAAACGCACGTGATACAGTTACGTTAGCAGATGAAACATAGTGGGTTAAGGTAGTTGAAAATCAAGCTTGTAGAACTACCTGTCATAAGTAAATATTCGTGAATTAACTGTCCTCAAAAAGTGTGAAGAGAACCTTTCCACAGAGCGATCTTGTAAATAAGAAGAGAAATTAAAATCCTCCACCAAAATGTTGTATACTTGACAAAGTTGAGCATATAGCTAAATTTATAGGCAGAATAAGAATAGTATGGAGAGAAAGGAAAATGTAATGTGTTGTATTGAAGACAGAGAGAAAAGGTGAAATAAATATTTAAAATAAGTGATTTGAAATGGGCAGGACATATAAATACGTTAAGGGATACTGGTAGTTGAAAAACCCTGGTAAGAAAAAAGTTAGTAAAAATTTGTTTGTAGTTAAAACCAAAGCCACATAGTGAACTAACTGTGCCCACTACGGCACTGAAACCAGAATTTTAGCATTATAAGCCTTCAGACTTACCGTTGAGATACCGAAGGGCAACATCATGGATGATTAAGCAGAAGAAATATAACCACAAATAAAAGGAGATATCTTGAAAAATAATTCTCAAACACAACTCTTATAATTATTAGAAAACAATATATATATATATATGTGTGTGTGTGTGTAAAATGCTATTATTTTCTGAAATGTTTGAAAATATTTCACGATTTTGAGTTAAACAGTACAATAAAAAATATGAAGTCAGGATTAAAATCGTTTCTCAAATATTCCACTGTCTTATTAAAGATTCCTATGTTTCTCGTGCACTTAATTTTATATCTGTTCACGTGTGTAACCTGCATGGCTCTTCTAAAATATCGTTCCAAGACGATTTCATAGGAACCTTCATTACTTCGATATCACTTTCATTTATTTTTTACTTTTCACGTGAACATTTATTTACTGTGCTATTAGTACAAGCCGTACTTACAGGGATGCAAATAACCATATTTTGAGATATATATGGAATACTGTTAGTTCTATGCATTTTAACATATCCAGTTAATATTTTGTACCATACCATTTGTCATGTCCTCAAATCCTGAAAATGCTTATTACTGGTACATCATTCCATGGATAAATGTATTATCCAAGAGCATATACGGATTTGAAATAGCTGAAAACACCTAACGACACACGTTTCTGTGGTGAGTTTATTCATTTCAGTTATGATACTCATAACAAAAATCTACTTTTTAAAATAATCCAGTGAAATATAATTTCTCTCAATAACTCTAGTGATATTTAATAATATTAATGTTTCATATAAATTCATGAAACATTTAAACGCCATAAAGTGATAAGTTTGTGAGACCCTACTAAACAATACATGCAAACTTTCTAAATACACGTATTCTCGAGATAAAAATTCATTGGTTAGTAAAGTTAATAAGTTAATTGTATTTATTGTTTAAATGATATTTTATCTAATAGAATATTGAATATATTACAGTAATTTTCATCTTGGTATTTACTCTCTATAAAATACATGTCCTTGAAATGAGAGACGTCCAAATAAATCTTACTGTTTTAATCAATTTAGTTATTTCTGTTTTCTGTTCCACTATTTACTTGATAATCTTTGTAATCTCATCACTAATAAAGCTCACATTTAGTGTTAAAAGAGTATGAATATCTTTGTAATCTCATCACTAATAAAGCTCGCATTTAGTGTTAAAAGAGTATGTCAGTGCCACACTAGTAATTTCAAACTTACATACCGCTAACTCTCATAACTTTAATAACAAATAGACCGTGCTATTGGTTAATAGACGTAAACCAGAGTAACATTTCAGCCAAAATATTAGTTTATATGTCACACCTTATCAGTTAAAAATATTCAACGCGATTCACTCGAAAATCTTGTAGAGTGAGTAAATTATTGTGTGAATCTCAAAGTGAAGGATGAGAATGAATATTTATATTAAAATTGTGAATTATAGTTGGCTCTTAAACAGAACATTATCACACTGTTTAATAATAACGATAATAAAGTTTTCTGGACTGTATAATTTATATAAAATAGTTAGCCAAATGTGAACGACATGTTAGCAATGTTGTTCTTGCATACAGACCCATAAAAACAACGAAAGCAAACAAAAACATTTGTGCGCCAGTATTTAAAATTAATAAAAGACAATCCCTTGGAATAAGACAATTTTTCTGAAGCCATATTTCTTGAAATGAGTATCTCTTAACTTTTTTTACTTCAATGTTTAAATATGTATTAACATCACTCAAGATCCTCATTTCATATATCGAAAACAATTTTTGTAGTTTTTTTTGGGGGGATGGAATCCATGATTTAAGCAATTCTGCTTAAACTCTTGAAGAGCCACTATTAATTTAAGTATCTTTTCAATACTGTATTGGAACACCAATAGATCACTACTCAGGCTTATTTCTATAGTTTTGTGTTATATTTCAATCCGTATTTCACACAAAAGTGTCTTAAATCTCATTGAAAAGGCGATATCACAATAATAAAAACGGGTAATGTTTGTTATATAAAAACAATGATTACGTTTCAGATCCGAGCCCGTGCTAAAATTGATGTTTTTCAGCAATAATTATTTTTTTCCTTACTGTTCCCAATCCTATTAATAGCATACTGCAAAGTAAGGGTCACTATAAATGAACATATATCAACAGATTTTAACCAAGCGCTTCATAGTTATTTTATAACACTTTATTAAATATTACTGTGCTAAAAATTTTATAATGCTTTATTTATGAAACGTAAGATCACATAATATTATTTTTAAATAACACCAAGGGCTGAAATAAATAAGTGAAAACTTATTCAGTCTCCTTTTTTATCTGTCTTTTTCTTTAAAATATGTTAAACCTGTACAAGAAACCTGTTTAAAAATTAAACGGTCTATTGATATGTAAGTTAGAAAAATCTTTCAATGTGCGACTGATGTAACAGAACCATATCTTAAAAATTATTGCAAGATTTTCTTAACTTAAGTCTAGAAGGTGTCTACAAGTATAAATAACTCACCAATATAGCTAACATGTGTGAAAAATGAATCTTTCACATTCGTCAACTTATTTAAGTTAGGGCCAAGTGTGCATACTGAGTTGTATTCCACAAAGTTCAAGGTTTGATCCCATAATATGTCGCTAAACACGCTCCACACTTTCAGCTGTGGACGTGGTATAAAAATGAGTATTCGTGTAGCTGGCAGATGACTTAGTGATTGTTTGCCTTTCTTCTGGTAAAAAAGCTCTAAATTATAAATGGTTATACTTGAACTTTGTGTCATCAGGCTGTTTAGCTCATCACGTGTCTCATAAGGTACTGATCTGAACATAAGAAACAATTATTAATGCGATTATGTCATTAGCTAAATTAATAATTACTTGATGAATAATCAATTTATAGCCCAACATGTTTCCTCTTTTTGCTTTTAGATTTACCTACATAAACATGACCTATTCGTTTTTGCAAATGGCTGAAAAATAGCTAGCATGTATTTGTGGAAAGCTTATAATTACATGGAAAGAAATTATGAATATGCAACCAAATGACTTGAAAACCCTGCGAAACTATTAGCATTTATATTGTAACCAGATAACAAGTTTATACGTTTTTAGAGAGAATCTGGATAGAGATACAATCTCATTTTCATTTAGGAACGTGAAGCATATAGTAGCGGTAGAAGTACAGTGTGGGAAATACTAAGCATGTACTGACTTTGAGGAGTGCTATTGCTAATGCAATACTCTTCTTGCTACCATATGCTAGTGCAATTGGAGCTGATTTTAGCCTAGAATTATAAGACCTCTACTTTAGTAAACTATCAACCACATTCGTTGAAGTGACTCCAAACATTGAAGATAGACTGGAAACAGCTATAAATAAACATACTATAAATAATGCTTTTAAGACTAAAACGTCGGTGCAAAGCAGACTTTGCTGTTTGTGGTGACCCTACTTCATATTAAAGTCAAATGTTATGAGCAGTATACATGTAAAGTCACGTCTACTTAATTGGTATTTATGAGCGTAGTTTGAATGATCAATCATTTTAGATTGCACGACTGATTATCATATACCTGTTATCATAAAAATAACGTGAACGAGGGGGCGTATTACAGCAATATATAACGAATATTTTGTATCGTCATGGCTAAAACATCATTAGTTCAAATGATATCCTAATTGTTTTATGATAGGTAGATGGAAATATTTTATCTTTGTTCGCACAAGAAACAAGGATACAGAAGGTTCAGTATCAAAGCATTATTCTCGTCATTCCCTTACCTGTTTTATACTATTAAACATAACAATTTACTGATTAATTTTGTATTTCATAATACGTTATTCTATCACTCTATGATGGTACATTCTTTTCAGTAGTTTTATTTTTTATTTTGTGGTTTTTTTTTTGTTTGTAGTTAAGCACAAAGCTACACAATGGGCTATCTGTGTTCTGCCCACCACGGGTATCAAAACCCTGATTCTAGCGTTGTAAGTCCGCAGGCATACCTACCGCTGTGCCACTGGGGTGCTATTTTGTGGATCAAACATTTATTCCTTTAGACGTAAATGTCAGTTATAAGGCTATCATTCATACTTGCAAATTGGGAATAGGAATTGATGCTCAGTGAACATGTTGCTGCTACTTGCACCGGTACTAGTTTCTATTTTAATTGCTCTTAAATTTTCATTTGGACATATTTATAATATTAAGTACATTATTGTTTCAGTAATTAAACCAGGAAAGTATTTATTGGTAACTGTCTGGTTTTACAATTGTAAAAACAATATATTATTTTTCCTTTATATCTTCTGCCTCCTAGTGGCTCAGCAGTACATCTGTTTAATGTTTATCTATCTAACTTTTTATATAAACCAGAATTAAAAATAACCAGATTCTTTGTTGTTTTTGATATTATTTAAGATAATTGTTCTTCTCTTAAACGAACGTATTTGTGAAAATTTTTTCAAATGAAATATCAGACATTAAAACTCAATGTTTAATATAAAAACCTTATTCTGTTTATTACATAGTCATATTATAAAATCGGAATAAAATATCAAGAACTTAAATGTTTCCAATAAATAAATAAAAATATTGGTGTTCAGTAATTCAATATTTGAGAAAAAAAAGCATCATTTAATTTGTTGGTTTAAAATTTGTTCTTTTGTATATTACAAAATATCATTCTGCTGAGAAACAGGGGTCATAAAACATGTCATTTTGCTGGATTACATTATCATTAAACAGAAAATTAATTTCAGAAAAGTTATTTTCAATAAATTACAGTCAATTTATGAATACTCATCAATCAGCTATATATCAAAATAGAGTGAATAGAATATGAACATCCAATAACGCTTGTGATTTTCTTTACTTTGCACTAAACTAATTTCGCTTACATAACGAATAAAAAGAACATAAACTAAGTGAATCGATAGTCAAACATGTTGTCTTTTGATAATAACACAAATTTAAAATGTGTGTAAAACGAACATGTTCAACAAGTATTTGTATTGTAGTGCTATTTATTTCATTTTGTATAACTTTCCAAGCCAGAATCCAACATTTCATTTCAGTAAATTAAAAAGATATTGTTTTGTTTTCCGTTTGATTACTCATTTCATATTAGAAACTAGTAACACATATTTTCCTTGAAATAACCCCCCAGTTTTACTTTAACGATTGTATATTTAGTCTAGTCAATCCATTGTGGTGTATTGTAAAAAATCAAATTAAAAAGAGCCAACATTCGCGGGCGAATGCAACATGCCATGCACTCCCAACATGACCAACTGTGACACCAGAAAAGTCGAAAACTGTCTATATCACTGCTTGAGATCTGCAAAAAAGTACTTTGTACCAAATCCTATGTAACATGGCTGACGTACACATGAAAACTTCAAATTATACTTTTCTCGCTGAAGAATTGAGCAAAAGAGGAAAATTCAAAATTGTCTATATCTCTGTTTAGGACCTAAAAAAAGTATCTTTGTACCAAATTACATGTAAATTGGTTGAAACAAAGTTAAATATTTGACCAAAACACCTAACATTATAGGTTTATTTAACCTTTTGACCTCACCCCCTTAAATTGATCGAAATGTTTATATCCCTCACTTCTGTGTGTATATGTATGTGGTCTGTAAAAAAGTATCTTGTACTAAATCCCATGTGAATTGGCCAAAATACGACAGAGTAATTGTCAAAAACCCTAAAATTACGCTTTTTGTGACATCTTGACCACCCTATAATTAATAAAAATGAACTAGTCCACCATTTGTGTTTGTCAGTGTGTAGGACCTGTAGAAAAGTATCTTTGTTTCACATTCCATGCAAACTAGTCAAAAATATGGCCGAATATTTGGACAAAAACCCCAACTTATGCTTTTGTGTGAGCTCTTACCCCCTAAAAAGACGAAAAATAGGCAAATCCAACTTTTTTTGTAAGCCATTGTGTTGTGCGCATCAAAACCTATGTTTGTGCCAATTTTCAACTTAATTGCTTTAGATATGACGGCACAGGAACCCAAAATATACATTTGGGGATTGTTTGGTCATTGACACCATAACATCCTTAACAATGGCTAAATAAAAAAAAATGCCAAAGGTGTTTGGGCGTATTGCACCAAGGTATAACCCTATCAAGTTTCAAGGCAATCCACTGACAAATGAAGGAATGGAAGTCGATTGAAAAGTATTTTGAAGAGGAAGTAAAAAACCAGAGGAAGAAGAGGCAATAGAAAAACAGTCCGTTTCTTTGCAGAGATAGAATTACACATTCATTTTATTCATCCTATCAAAATATTTTTTTTTTTTGCTTTAGTTGACTGATTTTTTGCCTTGAAATCTAAATAATTCTCTTGAAAACGCGAATGTACTATATCAAAAGCAAAATAACGCAAGGTATAAAATAGGGGATTTAAGTTTAGAACACATATATCTAAGATAAATTTGAATCATAATTTTACAAACTTATTCAAGTGAAGCATCTTTGCAACTTAATTAAAATTGTTAATATTACTAGCACGTATTCATTAAAACCTATGGAAATGTTTATTTATAGTGATAAGAACGTTTCTTCTCCTTAACTTATCTTAAATTTTATTATATAGTCCAATATACGTACCGCAAACAAGAGATATTTCCTTCGACTGTAGACTTTTATGAAAAAATGTTTACCTTACATTTATGCTCAATAACATAACACATTTAGACTTAAATTAAGTTTTCTTCTTTTTATTGAACTTTTATAGGTTGATCACATACTCCATTTACAGAGCAGTACACAAACACCTGCCAACAAAAAAATAAAACCTAAACTTCCTGATGTCCACACTTACATGTGTATATGGCACTGACATAAGGTGACTTTGACTGTCAGACACGAATAAAAGTATGCATACTAACAGCTCTGAAAGGTTTACAAGCGGTTCTTAATTTCTTTTTTTATTACATGTTGTTAGCGAAATTGACCATATTAAGTTTCTACAAGAGATGTAATCCTTTCCTCGACTGGATACTCCTCGCCAAAAAACAAATGAAATCCGTTTAAGGACTTAGCCAACATCGAAAGGCGTAAGCTCCACACTTTTCGTATTGGGAATTCACCTTACGCAAGTGAAGTCGTTTAGTGACATGTCAGTAAAAATTGTATAAAGCCCCAATTAATGTAAGAAGCTTTAAACTGTTTTATTCATATAACAACATTTAATGAAATGTATTTTGTTATGTATGACTAATCTCGTTAAAGCTGTAATAAGCTATGTATAATAAGAGTTGTTACATTACCAAAACAAAAGTTTTTAAACAGTCATATATTAGGTCGTCAAGAAATGAATGTTGCTTTTTTTAGATGAAAAAACCCGAACAACTTTTATTACAAAACATTTATTAAATGAAATAGTCTCCATTCTTATCGATGATGCTTTTCCATCTTACAATCAGGTTGTTAATGCCCTGATTAAAGAAATCGCTTGGCTTTGAAGCAAAAAACATGTCGATGTCCTCTTTAAAACCTTCCATATTTGTATACGTTTTCCCATTAAGAAGGTGTTGCAGCGAACGAAAAAGATGGTAATCTGATGGTGCCATATCTGGAGAATATGGTGGGTGGGGGAGAACTTCCCAACCCAACTCCATAATCTTGCGTCAAACGTGTCACATGTGGACGTGCATTGTCATGGAGAAGAACACCTTTCCGATTGACAAGTGAAAGGCGTTTCTGCTGAAGGGCTTGATTTAAACGTTCCAGATCTCTGACTATAGATCTCTGCATTGACAGTTCG
>NW_013665613.1:2194410-2196872 GCF_000517525.1 Limulus polyphemus
GATGGAGTACAGGTTTTGGGGTCTGAAGTGGTTTTTATCTAGAACTGGGCCATTGTTTTTGGCGTTTAATAATCCAGTTTTTATCACAGATGACAATTCTGTGCAAAAATAGTTCACACGCATTACGGGCTAGAAGAGACGAAGCAACGTTCACACGTTGGAAACGATGAACATTGGAGACTTCGTGAGGCACCTTCTTTATGGAGTTTCCCCACATTCCTTAGATGTTTACGCATTGTTTCATAAGAGACATACAATTTCGATTCATTTCACGAGTGTGTTGCCTTGGGTTCGACTCAACAAGCGTCTTCAGAGAATCTATATCAATTCCAAAATGTCGGTCCTGCCATCACAGTTTTTAAGGCTAAAGTCACCTGAACGAAATTGGCTGAGCCATCGTTGGCGCTTACGAACGTTCAAAACATTTTCATAAAATTCTTTAATAATATTTTCGGCTATAGAGGCATTGTTTCCCTTCTTGTATTTAAACATCATTACATGCTGAATATGTAACTCATCGTGTGCCATTATTATAAGGGATTAGAGTGTACTAAATTTTACACATTATATAGGCTACAGTAACGTGACGTTTAGGCGGTTCGTTTAACTATTATACGTGTTGTCGTTTTTTTTGGGGGGGGGGGATTGTTAGTGAAAGTGTTCCAAGACGCAAAATTAACTTCTTGACGACCTAATATATATACGTAAAAATTATAATGTTGAGCAACAAATTATATAATTATTTTTTTTATTTTCTTAGGCTAACATGTTTTATATTAGCAGGAATGTGAAATACATATACATATATAATACATTAGAAGTATTTTGCACATTGCCTATTTTAGCTTAGCTCTAGAGTAGAGACAATAAGTCATACGCGTGAATGCGAATGTGTATTCGTGTATAGACAAATATCTTTTATTTGTTTATCTTAACTGCTTTGTACTGTACACAGTTGTACAAGGTACCATGTATCTTTTACCATACTTGTCTGAACACCTAACATCCTATGGATGAAATAAAGCTGACTACTGAAAACACATACAATTTATTTCTTTATGTACGATAGGTGTCGTGGTTGTTTCATCACAAATACTGTTTTAGGTGTTTCACGTTACAAATAGTAAACTTTTGATTTAATTTTATTGTGGTCATTGACTTAAACATTATTTTTCAGCAAATAGTAATAACAAGCACAGATGTAACCAGTCAAAGAAAAATATTGCAAGACAAATTATCTACGTTAAGAATCTTTAATGAAAACTCATTGCATGCAAAGGACATGTATGCAAAGGACATTGTATGCAAACTAGATACAGAAAATGTATATAAAAATTCAAAATATAACAGTAACAATAAATGATGTAATTCGAAGCGTATTTAATTCAAGTAGTTGATGTCTATAAAAACAAATCATGACCAGCATACCTAACCACTGTTCAGCCAATATATTGATGCAAAGCTTAGATTTCGCTTGTTAAAACCAGTATACATTGATTTGTTACACAGTTGCTTACACATGCTATAAATTCTTCTACAGCTTGCAAACCATATCAGATATCTAAACTTGTGAAGCAAGTAACCAAGGTACCGCAAATCTATAAGTATATATTTTGTGCATTTTATTGTTAACACCAAACATAGATCGTATGCCACATCACGCGTTAGTTCAGTTGCTGTAATTTCAAATAGATCAATTGATTTAGAAATCTATAAAACAACTGATTTACGCATATCACTTGAGGTATATTATTATATTGTTCTATCTTAAGTTTGTATATATTATTATTTATGCATATTGTGTTTGTGAGCAATATACTATACAAGGTACAACAACACGGTTGTAGGTCGTAGAAAATTCTACCCTGTATGAAGAGCATTACGAAATCCAATCGAAAATATCTTATTTTGGACAAACTGGTGAAATTTGTAGTAAAATTGTTTAGAATTGCAAAGGTAACGTAAACAAATAATTTAGTCAACAGAGATAGATGAAATTATTTACAACCTGTATGCCTGGATATATGTATCCATATCTTGATACAAAGTGAAAATAAGTTATTAGACTTATTTTGTTAAAGCACAATTAATGATCAATTTCTTTGGCTTTCTTATGGAGAAAGAAAACATTTGTTTGTAGAGAACTTATAAAATATCTAAATATAGTTGACCATTCATTAATGTATAAATTATTATATTGTATTATTTTTGATAAGTTTGTTTGTTTGTTTTTGAATTTTGCGCAAAGCTACACGAGGGCTATCTGCGCTAGCCAGCCCTAATTTAGCAGTGCAAGACTAGAGGGAAGGCAGCTAGTCATCACCATCCCCCGCCAACTCTTAGGCTACTCTTTTACCAACGAATAGTGGGATTGACCGTCACATTATAACGCCCCCACGGCTGAAAGGGCGAACATGTTTGGTGGGACGGGGATTTGAACCCGCGACCCTCAGATTGCGAGT
>NW_013665613.1:2196893-2201363 GCF_000517525.1 Limulus polyphemus
AGAGCGCCTTATCCACCTGGCCATGTTTTTGATAAGTAATGTGTCTATAAGATCTCAAAATACGAAAGTTTTAGAATCAAAAATTCCAATACTAGGTATAATCTAAAAATTTGATAAGTGTCATCTAGTTATTCTCTTTATTTTCGTTTAAACATGTTTCGTGAGTGAGGGTTACGAACATTCTGCTGATTATCTTCACTTTGTCACAGACATTATAATCGAACAAAAATATTAACCTTCAAATACATCTTAGTACTAAAACCTGATATGTTTGTAAAAGTTCGCGTTTCGAACTGCTGGAACTCTAACGAACAGTTACACAATTAAATGAAAAGCTACAATTAGGAAAATTGTTCACTTTTATTTTCACTAAAGTAAAACTCAAAATCTTCAAATGTAGTTCGCTTTTTTATATTTGTGATTTGCTCTGTTACGTTTCCATTGAAACGTTTTAATGACTAGCCATAATAGCATGGGTTATATATGTTAAGATAAAGAAAACTAGTAAACTTATACGCAACTTTGACTGCTGAAAAAGACTATGATTGGTTGAACATGTTTCACTTTGACTATTTTCGATTGTGGTGGGAATAACACATGTGCCCTCATTTAGAGCATTAATATTTCTGTCTATTTTAATATTTTGTGATATATTCTATACAAAAACTCTTCCAACTTCAGTATATGTCGTAGCTGAGTATTTTTTTTTACCTTCTACCATCAGTATATCAATACTCCAACATATACCTCTTTTCACGGTTTCTTTTTTCTCTTTGTTGATAACCTTCGAGAAAAAGAAATACTGCTGATGAAATTGTGTGTTGATTATTAAAAACGACAATTGAGTATATGTTTTATACTGGTTGTTATACATTCGGTGTAACATCAAGCTCATTCTAAACACTTTGATATTTGACACCAAACAAACATCTTGCAATTTCCGGTGTTGGTAATAAACGCAGAATACAATCTTTTGTAGCCGACTGCAACATAATACTGTTATCTATTTTACTAACAAAAATGCTTCATAAACTTTTCCTTTTTCAGTGGTTGTTTTTATTCGTTTTGTAAATAAATAGTACAGTATTGAACTTTCTTTTGCGATATAATGTAACAATGAAAAGTAGAACACTTAGAAAAGGAAGAGTTTTCATGTTTACACCATCAGTAACAACAAAAAAATTAAACCTAAAGAAATATGCTTTATTCGAAACACTTATGATCGTTTGTTATAGTTCGCAGAAAGCTACCAGAAGAAGCAGTCACTAATTTTAAAGTCATAAAGAAGGTAACTAATCAACTTCAACGGGATTTCACTGTCACTCTTATAATGCACTCACAGCCCAAACTACGGAGCACAACTATGGAACCTTATATCCACTCTAGTCATTAAGCCATACTCAACCTTGTTCGAAACAGGTGAATTTGATTATATTTATTTAGTCTTGACTTACCCTAACGTGATACCAGCTTCTCATTGTGCTAAAGAGTATCTTCTGAAAGCAGTGCAACAAAAAAAAAAATGCGTAACATCTCATTGAAACCTACATTATTTTTCTTCAGCATCACTACTTTATTTCTCTAGAGATTAAAGTGTACTGACTGGTGCAAATGTTATACAAATGATTGAATACGGTATATTAAAACAGTTTTGAATATGCAAATCAGAAAGTCCCGTCACAACCACAGCCAATCTCGGTGAAACGGAATGAATTATAACTACATTAGAACATTATTTGGTCAACTAGATAGTGTGGTGATGCGGAAAATTAATCGAAGGGCTTTACTAAATGGCTTGCAAAAAATTCCAGTCTGTTACAGTGGATTACTGAGTCTATAAGTAAGTTACATTCAGTCTGAAGTAATGAGATATTATTTGATGAAGAAACAGAAATACGAGAGAATTAACAAGAACGTGAAATTGTATTAGCATCTACTGTGAACTTTGATCTAAAAGTGAATTTCCGTTAATTAAGCTAACTTTTATAACTTAAATTTGAAAAAAGAAAACCTCTTTCATTATCACTATGTGGTTAGGATATTCCAAGCCTCTTTTTGCAGAATAATCCAAAAGTATCCGCCCAACAATGGAAACCCTTACAACAAAATATTATTATAATTATGTATGGAGTGTGTTTAACTTCCAATTTCATGATATGATTTGTGCAGTTTATTATGAAGGCACTTTTAAAGTAATCTTTCGATCTGAATACAAAACTTTCAATGCATAGTTAGGTTCCACGAAATACATTATATAGTGGGTTGAATATATGATACAAAAATATTTTGGAGTTTCATCATATCATTCCATTACATGTCACCACGTCTGGTCATGTTCTATTTAACAACCTTACATTTTTGACAACAGTCCTGTAATATAGTTTTCATTACCAAAAGCTTCAACGTAGGACTATCATGTCCAGAGCAGGCCACTCTTGTCATCTCGTACATGAAGATGACAATTTCTCCGCGCTCATTTCAATACTCCAATCACACAGACATCCATAAGCGATCGAACGGAAGGTATGACTGGAAGTAATTTTGATGAGCCCATATCCTGTCAGCTTCGTTTCCATATGGAGATCCTTTTCGATTTTGTTGCGTTTGTTGGCTGGAATGCGTGGACAGCTTTTGTCCGTGACCTTTGTTTTTGTGGATTCTCACCTGTTACAAAACGCCGCATGACTGAGATACGACTTGTTCGAAGTCTATTTATGGATGGTCCTGGTGACTCAAATTGTTCTATATTTCTTTATTTTACAATGTCATTAAGCATAAGGGATATACCCGTCTTGGGAATTTTAGCTCTCCTATCTAACACATCTTTATGATCTGAGTGTAAGAATATTTTGCCACTGACCTTTGTGTTCATGGATTCTTACCTGTTACAAGATACCAAACATTTCTTACAACAGAGGTTTACAGTTTATTGCAAGACTCTTTCTGAGAGATTTGATCTATATTCCTAAGTTTTCAAGTACAAGGGATATCTCTGTCTTGGATATCCAAAATTTCTGATCGGAACATATTTTTATGATCTAAGTGTAAGAATATTTTGGGTCAGAAAGGGTTGTTACATATCCTTCCCAAGAATTCTTGCATTTCTACGCACATTCTCCCCTATGCAGTAAAAAGAGGTGTAATTAATTGTTACCTGCATAGGATTTATAAAGTTTGTAATAAAAAGGAAGAATTGAGGAGGCTAGTTTAGTGATTCTTTTAATAGGGAGAGTTTGGTGACTCTTTCAAGTGAAAATGCTTATCCACAAAACTATATACAAAACATAACAAGAAATTTTGAAAAATCAAAAACAAAACATGTTCCCTTGAACCATGGAAGTAAGGAAAGCATATTTAAAGCTCAGTTTACGCCACGAAACTGAAGAGAGTAATTATAATTAGAAACTCATGCTAACACATTAAAATATTATAATAACCAGGTATCTCACTTTAACTCACTAATAACAAGCTCAACATATAAGAAAGAAACACGATCTGTAAAACATAACTGTACAGCCGCTAAAGATGGACAGTGACATTGTAAGAACGTTGTTTATAAAGTAACTTGTGTCAGATGCTCTAGTACATATATAGAAGAAACATGTTGACCCATACATGATAGAATATCTCCGCAAGTGCGTGACATTCAAAACCTCAATACTAACAATGCTATTGTTTAGCAGTATGGAAAATAACATTGAATATCACAAATAAGATAACACCTTATCGGATGTCAAGATCTTATTTAAATGTCGATTTTTCTTAACAAAAAGATTAAAGAATCCATTTTAAGCAAGAAAAATAAAACTAAAATGAACAAATGTAAAGGTTGGCCTCTAGTTAACGGCATTCTTAAAATATTAATATGTTTATACTTTGACGAATTCTTTATACACTTTCATAATGGTTAACATACATTTTACGACATTGTTTTGTGTATGTATTGATATAATAGGATATGATAGTATTTATTCATATAAGTATGATAATGTATTTTATATACGTAACGTATCATATTCTAAAACATCGTGTGATATAAATAGTTCATCTATTGATTTAAACATGTCATTTATTTACCAATGTTGGTTCAATTTGTTTCAAAAATGTACATTCAAGAATGTTTCATATTATTTTAATATGATTTGAACCTTCTAGACACGTGTATCGATGTTCGACTTATGCATGGCTGCGTTCCAATTTAGTTTCTGCTAGATTAGTAAACTTGTGGGATATTGGTAGATCCCGAGGAAGCTGTAATTGCGAAATAATGAGCTTTATAGATATATTCTGGGGATATAAGTCGTTATTTTATTTACCTTAATAGAAACGTCTTGTAATAAACTCCAATTTGCGTTAAACAAAGTTAAGAATAATCGTTTTTTTTTAATACTTTATTTCATGTCATGGAACATTTCAGTTCTCTTTCATAGAACTCTAAGGCACGGCATGGCCAGGTGGATAAGGCGCTCG
>NW_013665613.1:2202363-2210619 GCF_000517525.1 Limulus polyphemus
ACTTTATTTCATGTCATGGAACATTTCAGTTCTCTTTCATAGAACTCTAAGGCCCGGCATGGCCAGGTGGATAAGGCGCTCGACTCACAATCTGAGGGTCGCGGGTTCGAATCCGCATCCCACCAAACATGCTCGCCCTTTCAGCCGTGGTGGCTTTATAATGTGACAGTCAATCCCACCATTCTTTGGTAAAAGAGTAGCCCAAGAGTTGGCGGTGGGTGGTGATGACTAGCTGCCTTCCCTCTAGTCTTACACTGCTAAATTAGGGACGGCTAGCGCAGATAGCCCTCGTGTAGCTTTGCGCGAAATTCCAAAAACAAACATAGAACTCTAAATCCTCTATATTCTGAATTGTTGAGTTTGGGCATAACAACTAAAGAAATTGATGCAATTACGTGCATTTATTTGCTTAAATCTTTACTTAACTATGATCCCCCAAAAGTTGAATTTTGTTTTCCTCATATATATGTTATAATCTTATACTCAACGAAAAGCTCCACGTGAAGGTCGTAATTTTAAATCAATTATATTAAAAATTGTAAAATATAGAAAAAATGGTTCTTATGTACGTATGCGTTCTTTCAAGACTTTATTTGCATCTATATTTTATGACTAAAATCAAGTATTTATTTTTCCAAGTCTGCTATAAATGCACAAGCCAACAAGATAATGAAATACAGAAAACGTTTGACGTCAATGTTTCAATAAAAATGAGATAAAAACTATACAGTGTTATGTTGTTAATCGGAAGAGCATCAATGATGACAATAAAACATACTATGCCACTTCAAAATTTTTTACGCAAAACGATTAGCAAAACATTTGTTTGATGAGAGCATGCATGCGAGTGGAAAAGTAATTTATATTTTGTTTCATCCATTCCAACTTGAGGGCTTACTGAGGAATAATTAAATCAGACAGAGATGGGCAAATAAAATTTACATTAAAAACCTGAAGAGACCATATATAAGTTTTTAATTATTAATAAAAATGAGATAAATAAATTATAATTCGTTTTTGTTGAAATAGCCATCAGTTTAATTCATTTATTGGTCATTAGAATCAAAGTAGTTTTACATTTTCAAAAACTAATTTAGTCTTAAGTAAAATGTCCAAACTAAAATCGGCGTTACTACTTTGAAACAAGATAATCTTCCTTTATATTTAATGTGTAATGCATGTATTACAAATCAGTATTGCTGCTAATATCTTCATCGATGGCTGTACGTTTTATGAATAACAATATAATAGTTTAAAACCCATCGTTTACTTCTTTCATATAGCCTTAAAATATGAGTAGGATTTCGAACAACATTTTGTGAGGCCTAAAAGTAGATTTATATGATCACGCTCCGAGAACTTAATGATAATCTCTTTTCTGTAAGCCATGCGTCTTTCGAAGGCAACCCTATAAAAACAAGCTTGTAGTTATGATTATCTTTACTTGATTACTTCTTGCAAAGCATCTTAAATGCTTTAAATGTGCATAACTGATCCCTGATTCAAATTTAGAAATTTCCTTTTAAGTTAGAATATATTACCCACGTTTTCACTGGCAGAAATATTTCAACACATATATATATATAACAAAATAATAACTTTGATTTTTATAAAAAAGTTTCATCGTTTTGATTTAGTGACATCTAACGACAGGCTTATCACACATATGGTTTTGCCTTATGGTTTCTAGGTCGACTAATGTTATATAATAAAAAATACTAATTATAAAACATTATTTTGTTAAACATATATATGGCTAATTATCACCTACGCTTTTATTAAATCAAGCCCCTATAATCCTAGTCGTTTTGATCAAAAAACATAGAAACAGAGCGGATAATTGTAATAACTATCTAAAACCCTTGTAGAGGTATGTAACATAAAAACCGATTACGATATTTAATTTTGTAAAATAGAAAAGCTTGTTTCATGGTGCTATTCCATTATCCGTGATTATTAGAAATGAACGATTCTGCTCTAATCCTTCATTCCTCCGTGACGGTTCGCCATCGCCTGATGGTTAGAGCTCAACTCGCAATCTGTGGGCTCGAATATTATCATGGAACATGCTGAGAGTTGTCGGTGAGTAATGTTGACTGGCTGTTTTTCCTCTAGTCTATCACTTTTATCTTAGGGATAGCTAACATAAATATCTCTCCATCAGTTTTGTGCGATTTTGAACAAGAAAGCAATTCTTCGGTACTTCAATACGATTGATAATTTACAGTATTCATTATCCTATAGAAGCATTATAAAGTCTGAAATTTAGACTTCTAGATACAATAAACGATAATTAATTATTTGATGCATAATTTTCTCAACCTGTTTTTCGCTTGTGTGTTTTTCAGGTTATGTCACACAAACATATTTTCAGTATGGCTAGAAATATATATGCATTTTTCTGCATTTTTATTTGTTCTCTCCTTTTCTAGTCAAAGCTTAGAACCCTACTTAAGAGGAAATCGCTTCCAAAATAGCATCTCGTTAATGAAACGAAACCTCCATTCTGTGTGTTTCTTTGTTTGTTGTTAAGCGCAAAGCTACACAACAGGCTATCTGTGCTGTGCCCACCACGGTGTCAAAGCCCGATTTTTAGCGTTATGTTTCCATATATTTAACGCTGAACCGCTGGGGAGCATAAAACCTGTAAAACCAAAAACTAACCATTTTTCCAGGTATTGCTATTGTAACCGTTTTGATGTTCTTGGCTAGAAATGTGATTTTGAGCAAATAATGTTCATGATCTTAAAATTCATGCTTTTATGACTTTTTAATATTATATATCCTGTGTGAAAAAAGTCATAACGTGAGTTACTTTACATGATCTTACGATTCTAGTTTTTGTAATGCTAAACACCCACGTGAAACACACACAGTTTGACTAACATTAGCATTGAGTATTAAGGTCCTAATTCTATATGTTAACATTTTCCGAAAGCATTTATGTTCTTGAACATTCTGTTATCACATCATTATTTTATATATTTAAACTCATCAGGTAAAGACAGAATATTCTATATCTATACTTTTAGTAAACATGCAGGGAAAGATTCGTCTCTACGAGAGATATATCGCATTTATTTTAGACAAATAAGTTTTGTTTAACTGTCTTACGATATATATGAAAAAGAAATTTCGTGGATATCAGAGTTTGTATGGGGAAATAGTCCATGAACCAATGAAACGTCTTTTGTATTTGTGAATAAAATGCAAATTTTGTTTATAAAGTAAAGTAGAAGGAAAAAGAGAAGACTTATACTATCCTTTACTTTTATTTGTTTGTTTTTAACTATTAAATGCTACTCTTTTTTTATAAGCTAAGAAATATTCAACATACATTATTGGCGGTAGACAACCAGGTTCTGACATTTAATCTCCCTATTACCAATATATTAAATAGGAGCGTATGACAAAAATAGATTTATCTTACATTTAATTTTAACAATTTATAACAAATACGAAAGGAGTTATTATAGAAAGAAGTAAGTGTTTGACTAAAAACTTCTTGATTAAAATGATTTTGTACACATGCTACTGAGTAAAACAATCTCCATCCTGCTAATTTTTATATATCCGTTTAACGATTACATCCTGATCGAATCTTAAGTTTCTCACTGAACTAGCGCTCACAACGTTTGGGAGCTGATACAACTCCTTCAAATTCATAACTTTCTACAGAGATTGACCATGCGCAGCGACGACTAGATTTGTTATAAAATCCCTCCGTAGCTTGTAAAGTTGTGCCACTAGGAGTGTTCCCAACTTCCTTTCATCCAAGCTGTAAAGGTAACCACAACTTATATAAGAGTTACGTTGCAAAAATCAAAATTTAAATTTGAATATATATATATATTAAGATATATATTTACTTCCTAGTCTATATACGAACGGTAAATTGCTAGATTAATATATATATACTAGAGACAATCAATGTTACAAATTAAGTTACTCTCATTAGATTTTAGTTACTCGTATTTTATGTATTACGTTATTCTTAGAACTTGAATAAACATGTACTGAATTTACTGACAAAGAGAGGCGTAATTCTATTTTATAACACTAAAATACTAGTTGCTCATGTGTTGTACTATTTTGATGTACATTTTTGGATTTATCAAGTTATTGAACAAACGTTATTACTATACATGTAACGTTAACTTTGTCATATTTTACATCTATTTTGTGAAGTTCACTGTGTATTTTACTATCTACTTATAACTAATGTTTGTATCTTAGTATTCCCACAAGAACTCTGCGGAAAGAAAGTCAGTAATGTTCATGAAAGTGGTTGAAAGGACTAAACAAAGCGCAGTATTTTAATATGAAAAAAAGACTAAAAAACTTGCAATTTCGGAAGTAAAAATATGTTAAACAACAGTTAGAGAAAATTGGAATACTGAAATAAACTTCAGTAAAATTCAGCTATGAAAGAAAGCTGTAAAACCGTAAACTTAACTTAACTAATACATAACACAAAACACTTGTAACGTACCTTTCAGGGTTGGTTGTTGGTTAAAAGGGTAAGCGAGTTGAAAATAAATGTTAATAATATAATTAATATCTAGTTTCAGTAAAAAAGATATCAACCTAAAACGGCTAAAAAAATGTTAATCCAACAATACGATAATAGCTATAAGAAATAAATTATAACAAACTTTTGCTCTCTGTTATTAGCTTATCTTATTGTTATTGTAATTGGAGCATTTAATGTTACATTGTGATGTTTCTATATTACAAGATTTTCTTTGTTTTAAGTTTTTGTGAAATGTTGTTAAAAGTTTTCAAATAATCTGAGTGAGTTTTGAATATTTTATCGTCTTAAAATCGGGTACATTCACCACCCACCACCAACTCTTGGGCTACTCTTTTACCAACGAATAGTGGGATTGACCGTCACATTAGAACGCCCCCACGGCTGAAAGGGCGAGCATACTTGGTGTGACGGGGATTCGAACCCGCGACCCTCAGATTGCGAGTTGAGCGCCCTAACCACCTGGCCACCACAAATAAAATCATTAAAATCGACGAAACTCACTACTTTGAATGCGCTTTTGACATTAGCACAGAAATAGATTATTCATAGTTCCTCCATCATACCCAACACGAATTTAACCCCATTATGGCGGTTTCTTTGTTATTTATATATTTTGGTAGCTATAAATTTTTGCATGTGTCGAACTATTCAAAATATTGTGTATTGAAGGTACTCGAGATTGTTCAGACTTGGCATGGCTTGGTAGTTAGTACATTCGACTTCCAATCTGCAGGGTCACGAGATTAACTCCACATCACTGAACATACTCATCTTTTTAAACGTGGGGGAGCTGTAATGTGAGTATCAATTCCATTTATTCGTTGGTAAAAAAGTAGCCTCAAAGTTGACAGTAGTTGATATTGACTAGCTGCCTTCTCTTCATTCTATCGCTTCAAAACTGAGACGACTAGCGCAAATAGTCCTCAGGTAGTTTTGCGCGAAATTTAATAAACTAATTAGTTAGTTTGTTTTATTTTATCTGGTCTTCTAAGGATACGAATTCAGCATATTATTTGTATTTCGCTCTGTCTAGTAACACTGTAATGATGAAACCATTATACAGTGGAGTTTTCGACATTATCGCGCCATTTGTAGTTTAACGAATATTTTGTATAAGAAACATTTGTAACATTAATTAGAGCTAATCACATTTTAAGAGCTCTACTAGACAGAGTAATCATTGCGCAAGAAATATATTTTCAAAACTTTTCAGTTTCATGTACAGAAGTCATATCATTAATTATTAACTTTATACGGAAATATAATATCTAATAGGTTGAAAAATAAAGAGCATAAAACAATTTTCATAATTTATATTATGTATGTGGGTGCATATTTTTTTGATATCACAAGGTTGTAAACTTGAAACAAAATGTAGATAGCTAAAGGTTCCAAGCTAGTATTAGTTATAGCGATAAGGAACATTAATAACAAATTCATGAAATTGGTTAATTCTTGAAATCAAAGGAAACAAATTTTAACTTGCCTCGTCATCAAGTGCATATCTAACATGAATGTCTTATAGATCTTATAAACAACGAATGTTGTATTTATGTGCTTTGTTAGTGTCGACCTACTTCATTTTTCTCCATAATTAATTTCATAAAATCTTTTTGGTTATAATAATTGTGAATATTTTCCCTTGATTTAAACACTTATAAATAACGTTTTGCAATGTTCAACATAGTATAGTGGATAAGGGCTAGCTTAAATTTAACCTAGCTGAACTTCGTGAGACATTATTGGAATTATGACAAAACATATTGTTAGGAACCGTTTTGCATTGTTCAACACAGTATAACGGATAAGGTCTAACTTAAATTTAACCTAGCTGAACTACGTGAGATATTATTGGAATTATGGCAAAACATATTGTTAGGAACCGTTTTGCATTGTTCAACATAGTATAATGGATAAGAGCTAATATAAATTTAACCTAGCTGAACTTCATGAAATATTATTGGAATTATGACAAAACATATTGTTAGGAACCACGGTACTTAAATAATGATTCAATGATCATAAGTTTTACTTTAATAATATATTTATTTATGAAATTAAAATCTTCCATCTAGTTTGTTATACAGGATTGTTTTTTTAATTTATAAGTGACTTTTCAGTTCTGATGTGTGTACTTAAGCTGCTTTTGATCAGAAGTCCTTAATAGTTTCTTTAAAACAGTTTTTGACAGCTTTTTTTGGAATATTTCTTGGAACAATGTACTTGTTGTTTGTTTATTTATTTTTGAATTTCGCTCTAAGCTACTCAAACGCTATCTGCCCGCATATTTTTGGTTCTGTTATACAATTGTATAGAGTTTGAAAGAATGAGAAATTTATCTTATACTAAATTATACATTACTGTAAAAAAATCATATATTAAATCCAATTAAAAAGCTTAAAAACGTCTACAGTTTTGTAAGGTAGGAAAACATATATGAGTGGGCCGGACCTAGTCTAGATTAACTTGCTTGGCTGGTGATCGGAATATCTAAGGTTTTAGCACTGATATACTGTTGAATACATTACCCATTTGCAGTTGTGTGGAAGCTCTAACTGTGGCAGTTAATCCCACTATTCAGTTGAAAGTAGCCGAATAGGTGCAATTCAATTTGAAAGCACCAAATCTCGTGCGTATAAATAAAGTCTACATTAGTTTTATTCCCGCAGCTTGGATAACAGGGATATAATCAACATAGTTAGGGTGGTAAAACTGAAGCATTCCAAAATTGCAGGCTAATTGGTGTGCGAAACGTGTCCAAGGGATTAACGTGCCCAGACTGTGAATCAGACGATTGATGGTCCGCGACCTATTGCAACACAAAGTGCTTGTATTTTGGGGCTGCGGGTACGCACTATTCAATCAGTCAAAGTAACATAAAACATGGTAGTAGGTATTATTGTTGTTAGTTGCGGGTACGCACTATTCAATCAGTCAGAAGTAACATAAAACATGGTAGTAGGCATTGTTGTTAGCTACCTTCCCTCCAGTCTGTTACTTCAAAATTAAGGAGGGATATTCGGTGATAGCCCTTGCGAAACTTTGCACGAAATTATTAAACAAAGAAACAGACTAATTGATCTTTTGGAAGGGTGCATTTTATCCAATATAAGCACATACGTTCATTATTAATCTATATCATTATCAATACAAAATGCATTTTTTCAGCAAAGAACACTGTTTTAGTCTCAAATGTTTTACCAATATTACATTTTGTTCAATAAAATAGATTAATTGTTCAGTAATATTTTTCCAACAAATATATTTTATAGTTTCTCGCTACTTTTTTGTATCTCAAATGTCATTATATTTCGTTATTACGGAGTTTAGATCGTATTTTGTGATATTTGTCTTAATCTTTTAAGAATTGAAATCTAAATTTTGATGTTTTCCTAGCATGAGTGCTTCATAAATTGAATTTGCGTTTATACAAAGTTAACCGAATTTTATACACAGGCAAAAAGACATGTATATATTCTGTGCATTCTTTTTTATACTTTTAGAAAAGCGCTTTGTGCTTTGTGATATATATATATATATATTGTCGTTTAGTTTTATGATATGATGCTTTTATTTTTATTTTTTCAAAACTCATTAAAATATCTGAATCTTTCTGTCACATGTCACAAATCCCTAATCATAATAATGTTCCACTAATTAACTTCATGAACTTAGCAATCGAATGTCATCAGTTGTTAAAATTAGTGATATATACCAAATGT